>NC_091989.1:190265184-190490184 GCF_044704955.1 Pristiophorus japonicus
TCAAAAAATATTAAAGTACTTTTCTCCCAATGATTTCCAGCCCCACTCTAACCAGACCACAACAATTTACATATTTAAAACCTTTAGAACTCGCTGGTTAGGCCCCAGCTGGAGTCTTGGATCAAATTTCTGGTCACACTTTAGGATGGAAGCAAGGGTCGGAAAGGGTGCAGAGATTGACTCGAATGGTCCCAGGGATGAGGGACTTCAGCTATGTGTGACAGACTGGAGAAGCTGGGATTCTTCTCCATTGAGCGGAGAAGGTTACGGGGCACTTTAGTAGAGGTGTTCAAAATCATGGGTAGTTTTGATAGAGTAAATAAGGAGAAACTCTTTCCGGGGGCAGGAGGGTGGGTAATCAGAGGGACACAGATTGAAGGTAACTGCCAAAAGAACCAGAGGAGGAGAGGAGGAGAATGTTTTTACGCAGCGAGTTGTTGTGATCGGGAACGCGCTGCCTGAAAGGGCGGTGGGAGCAGATTCAACAGTGACTTTCAAACCAGGAATTGGATAAATACTGGAAAAGGAAAACAAAATTGCAGGGCCGTGGGGAAAGAGTGGGGGGAGTGGGACTGATTGGATCACTCTGCCACCGAGCCGGCACAGGCTCGATGGGCCCAATGGCCTCCTGTGCTGTATAGAATCACAGAACGGTTACAGCACAGAAGGAGGCCATTCAGCCCGTCGAGCCTGTGCTGGCTCTCTGCAAGAGCCCCTCAGCCAGTCCCACTCCCCCGCCCTTTCCCCATAGCCCTGCAATTTATTTTCCATCACCCTTTTGAAAGCTGCGATTGAATCTCCCTCCCCCACCCTCTCAGGCAGCGCATTCCAGATCCTAACCACTCGCTGCATAAACAATGTTTTCCCTCATGTCACCTTTGGTTCTTCTGCCAATCACCTTAAATCTGTGTCCTCTGGTTCTCGACCCTTCTGCCTATTTATTCTGTCTCGACCACTGAAGATTTTGAACACCTCGATCAAATCTCCTCTCAACCTTCTCTGCTCCAAGGAGAACAACCCCAGCTTCTCCCGTCTATCCACGTCACTGAAGTCCCCCATCCCGGGGACCATTCTCGTCAATCCCCCCTGCTCCCTCTCTAAGGCCTTCACATCCTTCCTAAAGTGCGGGGCCCAGAACTGGACTCAATACTCCAGTTGAGACCGAACCCGTGTTTTATACAGGCTCATCATATTTTCCACGATTTTGTCCTCTATGGGCTGGATTTCCGAGAGGTTTGCGACGGGGTATTCACCGTGATTTGACTCTGCGGTGAAAACCCGGTGGCAAAGCTCGGGTGGGATCCTCGGTTATGTGTTTGAGCCGTCGGTAGAAAATACCACCGGGGAGAGCTGCACCGGACGTGTAACGACGCGGATTGCGTTACTGTCCGAGTTTCGGTTCTCTCCCGACCCGCACGCCGCGCCCAGAACAGCGACAGGTAAACCTGCAAAATACATAAATTAAAGTTTATATTTTTTAATTTTTTTGAATTGATGAGTTAGTTTGGGGTCTAGGAAATGTTGTTGGAATGTTTTTGAATTCCTCCCCCCCACTCCAGGCCTCTCTCGCAGCGCAAACGACCTCGCACTAAAGTTGACAAAACTCGGGTTTTGCGGCGTGAATAATCGCGCAACACCTCCCTTTGCAATGGCGCAGACCTTAAAGGTCAAAGGTTCGACCTAAAATCGTTATCACAGCGAAAATGGTCATTAACACGTATCGATACCGTTATCGCCCAAAAACCCCAAAACACGAATATCCAGCCCCAAACCTCTATTTATGAAGCCCAGGATCCCCTCTGCATTTTTAACGGCTTTCTCAACCGGCCCTGCCAGCTTCAGTGATTTGTGCACACATACCCCCAGGTCTCTCTGTTCATGCTCCCTCTTCAGGATTGTACCCTTCAGTTTATATTGCCTCTCCTCATTCTTCCTACCAAAATGTAACACTTCACACTTTTGTACGTTCAATTTCGGAGCACTGTACACATTGTCCACGACTTCCTCCGGCTGTTTTGGCTATGGCCAATGGTCCATTGACTTCATTGACTGGCACTGGGCATTAATTGGAGATACAGGGATAGAAATTCATGCTGGGCACTCAATGGGTGATATCACACTGGACGTCTGTTATACGTGTCTCCCATCTGTTCAACTCAATGCAATTGAGTATCTGATATATATCGATCAGGAAGGGCCGAAAAGGCTGAGGCTGCTCTATCTAGAAAAGAGGAGGCTGAGAGGTGACCTGATAGAGCTCTTTAAGATTATGAAAGTATTCGATAAGGTAGACGTAGAGAAGATATTTCCTCCTGTGGGTGAGATCAGCACTAGGAGCCATCAATATAAAACAGTCATTGATAAACCCAAAGGGGAATTCAGGAGAAACTTCTTTACCCAGAGAGGGGTGAGAATGTGGAACTCGCTGCCACAGGGAGGGGTCGAGGTGAATAATATCGATGCATTTAAGGGGAGGCTGGATAAACACATGAGGGAGAAAGGAATAGAAGGATATGGTGATGGGGTGAGATGGAGAGGGGTGGGAGGGGGCTGGTGTGGAGCATAAACTCCGGCACGGAGCCGATGGGCCGAATGGTCTGTTTCTGTGCTGTAAAATACTTAGTAATATGGGGCTCAAAATTTGCCCAGGAGTTGCTCCGTTTTTTTTGAAACAACTTGATTTTTCTGGAGTAGCTTAAAAATCCCCATTCTGCACATTCAATTTGCACCAGTGTAAGTGAGTTAGTTAGGATTGTTTTAGTTTCGATTAGTTTTTTCAAAAGGAGACGTTACCAGCCACCTACACCTGTTTTGGCCATTTAAGCCACTTTGACCAGCTAATAGTTGCTCCAAACTAACTTAGGCCAGCGTATGTGGCCACTTGTGGCCGCACAGAAAACCCTTGTGGAGAGTTAAGAAATCAGCGCAGGTCGGTATTTAATGACTTGACTAAAGACTGTGACTAGGATCAAACAGCTATACAGGACATCATATGACAAACTTCGCAAAGTTAATTTACTATACAACAGAAGCATTCATGGAAGCTTAAACTACAAAAATAAAAGAAGTAAAAGATAGTTGAATTAAATTGCCCTAATCTCACAACTAATTTTAAAAACTATTTGTTTGTAATGATTATACTGGGCCAAAATTGAGCCCATATTATCTAAATAAAGTCTACTTTAATAAATAAGAAATTCTCTCAGTGTTCCTCCGTCACTTATGTTCTTCTGTCACAATAGCACCGTGTGAATAGGCTTGACAAATGGTCACCACTATTCCCAAGAGACAAAACATATTTACATAATTTTTTCAAAATATCTAAATAAAAAATAGAAGTAAGTTAGTCCTACCCTACCTTCATCTTCAGCCCGGGAAGGGAGCGGGCAGGCCTGTGTGGTAGGCCACTCGCCTGGGTTAGGGGCGGGATGCACCAGCAGCCAGTATGTTGATGATATAATGCAGTATAATGTGGATAAATGTGAGGTTATCCACTTTGGTGGCAAAAACAGGAAGGCAGAATATTATCTGAATGGTGACAGATTAGGAAAAGGGGAGGTGCAACGAGACCTGGGTGTCATGGTACATCAGTCATTGAAAGTTGCCATGCAGGTACAGCAGGCGGCGAAGAAGGCAAATGGTATGTTGGTCTTCATAGCTAGAGGATTTGATTATAGGAGCAGGGAGGTCTTACTGCAGTTGTACAGGGCCTTGGTGAGGCCTCACCTGGAATATTGTGTCAGTTTTGGTCTCCTAATCTGAGGAAGGACATTCTTGCTATTGAGGGAGTGCAGCGAAGGTTCACCAGACTGATTCCCGGGATGCCAGGACTGACATATGAAGAAAGACTGCATCGACTTATATTCACTGGAATTTAGAAGAATGAGAGAGATCTTATAGAAACATATAAAATTCTGACAGGACTAGACAGGTTAGATGCAGGAAGAATGTTCCCAATGTTGGGGAAGTCCAGAACCAGGGGACACAGTCTAAGGATAAGAGGTAAGCCATTTAGGACTGAGATGAAGAGAAACTTCTTCATTCAGAGAATTGTGAACCTGTGGAATTCTCTACCACAGAAAGTTGTTGAGGCCAGTTCGTTAGATATATTCAAAAGGGAGTTAGATATGGTCCTTACGGCTAAAGGGATCAAGGGGTATGGAGAGAAAGCAGGAAAGGGGTTCTGAGGTGAATGATCAGCCATGATCTTATTGAATGGTGGTGCAGGCTCGAAGGGCCGAATGGCCTACTCCTGCACCTATTTTCTATGTTTCTATGTTTCTATGTTTCTATGTTTCTATGATGATGATGATCAATCCACTTTTCAAACTGATTTGACGGACTCAAGTGGATATATTTCAAATAATTGTGCGTATGGTCTTTCCCAATAACAAAAAAAATACCTTTCCCCGAACGGCACAATCTCGATGTCCGGTCCGAACGAGCCATTTTCTCCTGCACCAAGAACATTTCTTTTGCTTCTGTCTCTCAGGCCAGGCATATCTCTAACGAGCATCACTTATGCCGAATTCCCACGCTGCAGCACACACGCGCACATCTTCAGCCTGGGAAGGCAGCAGGCCGGTCTGTGCGGTAGGCCACTCGGTCTGGGATAAGGGTGGGACGCACCAGCAGCATGTGATGATGTTGATAATAATCTGGTCCCACACTGCAGTACGCACACCGAGAGGCTGGGGGCGAGGAGCAACTGCGCATGCGCGCACACTCCAATGCGCATGTGCAGACGTCCCGGCACTGTTTTCAGCGCAGGATGCTGGCTCCGCCCCGACTCAACTGGCCACGCTGCGCGAAGGCCTTGGAGAGGCCAGACAGCGGCCAAAGTGGGGAGCGATTTTTTGGGAGCACTTTTCCACGCAGAAAGTCGGCACACTCCGGTGAGTGCACCGAAAAAAGGGGTGGGCCAATTTTGAACCCATATAAACCACTGATACCCACAATCTGGTTCAAGCTTGTAACTCACTCCCGAGTATCTGCTGCCCTACCTTTTCTTCTTAGGCAGTCCCTCGCAGTCGAGGATGACTTGCTCCACACTAATATGAGTTTTCAGGTGACCGATGAGTCCAATATGGGACCGACAGTCTCTGTCACAGACGGTGGTTGGAGGGACGGGTGGGTGGGGTGTTTGGGTTGTCGTGTGCTCCCTCTGCTGTTTGTGCCTGGCTTCCGTGTGCTCCCGGCGAAGAAACTCGAGGTGTTCGGTGCCTTCCCAGATGCTCCTCCTACACTTTTAGAGGTCTTGAGCCAGGGATTCCGAGGTGTCGGTGGGGATGTTGCACTTTATCAAGGAGGCTTTGAGGGTGTCCTTGAAGCATTTTCTCTGCCCAACTAGAAGTCGCTTGCCATGACAAAGCTCGGAGTGGAGTGCTTGCCTTGGGAGTCTCGTATCGGGCATGCGGAGCTGGTCGAGTGAAGTCAATGCCTTGATGCTGGCCTGAGAGAGAACGCTGATCTAAACCCCCCAAACCCCTCGATTAGATTCCAGCCTGTAACTCACTCCCGGGTATCCGTTATTCTAGATATAAACCCCCCGAACCCCTCGATTAGATTCCAGCCTGTAACTCACTCTCGGGTATCTGTTATTCTATATATAAACCCCCCGAACCCCTCGATTAGATTCCAGCCTGTAACTCACTCCCGGGTATCTGTTATTCTATATATAAACCCCCCGAACCCCTCGATTAGATCCCAGACTGTAACTCACTCCCGGGTATCTGTTATTCTATATATAAACCCCCCGAACCCCTCGATTAGATTCCAGCCTATAACTCACTCTCGGGTATTTGTTATTCTAGATATAAACCCCCCGAACCCCTCGATTAGATTCCAGCCTGTAACTCACTCCCAGGTATTTGTTATTCTATATATAAACCCCCCGAACCCCTCAATTAGATTCCAGCCTGTAACTCACTCCTGGGTATCTGTTATTCTATATATAAACCCCCCGAACCCCTTGATTAGATTCCAGCCTGTAACTCACTCCAAGGCAAAATGTTAAGACATTTCTCAAAGTATTAATAAATTTTACACTGTTTTTTAAACTATAGTTGTTTGGTTCCTGTGATCTATTGTGCGGTTTAGTTAATACATTTCTCTGGCTTCCCACAGAGTGACTGAGTGATTGTGTAAGAGCAGCCTGACCTCACAGCAAATCCCACCGTTCCTCCGTCTGGGGTTTTTCCGGTGGGTTTTCTGTGGGAAAAATGCCTTTAAAAGTTGTTCATTATTTGCAAAAATCGAAATTGGTCTGGATGCATCAGAAACAACCTTCCCACCATTACCAAATAAAGAAATGTTTGTCGAACAGGAGGCAGAAGAGATGAATATGAAAGATTAATCCAGCGCATGTGTAGAGCTAGGAGGTGCTCAGTGGGGTCAGAGAGCAGATACAGCGGGACACAACGAGAATGAAGAACAGACATTACATTTATACAGCAACCTCAGGCCGTCCCAAAGCACTTTACAGCCAATGAAGTAATTTTGGAGTGTAGTCACTGTTGTAATGTGGGAAACATGGCAGCCAATTTGTGCACAGCAAGCTCCCACACACAGCAATGTGATAATGACCAGATAATCTTTTTAGCTGTTGATTGAGGGATACATATCAGCTCGGACACTGGATAACTCCCCTGCTCTGCTTCGAAAGAATTAATGTGGGATTTTTTATGTCCACCTGAAAGGGCAGACGGGACCTCGGTTTAATGTCTCATCTGAAAGACGGCACCTCTGACAGTGCAGCACTCCTTCAGGACTGCCCCTCCGCCAGTGCAGCACTCCCTCAGTACTGCACCTCCGACAGTGCGGCACTCCCTCAGTACTGCCCCTCTGACAGTGCGGCACTCCCTCAGTACTGCCCCTCCGATAGTGCAACGCTCCCACAGTACTGCCCCTCCGACAGTGCAGCACTCCCTCAGCACTGCACTGGAGTGTCAGCCTAGATTTTTGTGTTCAAGTCCCTGGAGTGGGACTTGAACCCACAACCTTCAGACTCAGAGGCAAGGGTGCTGCCCACTGAGCCACAGCTGGCACGAGATGAAATGACAATTCTGCTTTTTGCTATGCTGCTGATAAAAAAATATTTAAAATCTTAATAACCAGTGCCTCTACCTGAGGTCGTGGAAGGCGCTATCTAAATGCAAGTTCTTTTTTCTTTTTATCTCTGGCCCTTTCTCCTCCTTTTCCCAAGCTGGTTCCAGACTTGGGACAACAACTTAACCTTATAAAGCACCTTCAATATAGCAAAACTTCACAAGATGCTCATAAAGTAGGCATTGTCGAACCGAGATTAGAGAAGGGAATGGGAGGTAGAATCATAGAATCATACAACATGGAACTCGGCAGTTCGGCCCATCGTGCCTACGCTGGCTCTCTGAAACAGCGATCCAATTAGTCGCAGTCCACTGGGCCCTTTCCCCATAGCCCTGAAAACTCATCTTTTCCAAGTAGAGATCTAATTCTTTTTTGAATCTGGTTCCACTGACCTTTCAGGCAGCGCATTCCAGATCACAACATAAAAAAAACAAATTCTCCTCATCTCCCCACTGGCTTTATTGCCAATTATGTTAAATGTTACATACAGAGAATGTTCCCACTTGTGGGGAAGAGCATAACTAGGGGCCATTAATATAAGATCGTTACCAAGAAATCCAATGGGGAATTCAGGAGAAACTTCTTTACCCAGAGAGGGGTGAGAATGTGGAACTCGCTGCCACAGGGAGGGGTTGAGGTGAATAGTATCGATGTATTTAAGGGGAAGCTGGACAAACATATGGGGGAGAAAGGAATAGAGGGTTATGCCGATAGATTTAGATGAGGAAAGACGGGAGGAGGCTCGAGTGGAGCATAAACGTCGGCATGGACTGGTTGGGCCCAATGGCCTGTTTCTGGGCCGTATACCCAATGTCATGGACTGGTTGGGCCCAATGGCCTGTTTCTGGGCCGTATACCCAATGTAATGTAATCCTCAGTAAATCTGTGTCTGCTGATTACCTGCCCTCTTGCCAGTGGAAACTGTTTCTAGCAAAACCCTTCATAATTTTAAACACCTCTATTAAATCTCTCCTTCAGCTTTTCGTAATAATATAAATAGACTTGTAATTCCTAGAATATAGAAAATTAAGGAATGATTTGTACATAAATGTGAAGTTATCCATTTTTTAAATGGTGAGAGATTGGGAAATGTTGGTGTTCAGAGGGACCTGGGTGTCCTTGTACACCAATCACTGAAAGTTAACCTGCAGGTACAGCAAGTGAATAAGAAAGCAAATGGTATGTTGGCCTTTATTACAAGAGGATTTGAGTATAAGAGTAAAGGCGTCTTACTGCAATTATATAGAGACCGCATCTGGAGTATTGCATACAGTTTTGGTCTCCTTACCTAAGGAAGCCATAGAGGGAGTGCAACGAAGGTTCAGCAGACTGATTCCTGGAATGGGAAGATTGTCCTATGAGGAGAAATTGAGTAGACTAGGTCAATATTCTCTAGAGTTTAGAAGAATGAGTGGTGATCTAATTGAAACATACAAAATTTTCACAGGGATTGACAGAGTAGATGCAGGGAGGGTGTTCCCCCCGGGCTGGGGAGTCTGGAACCAGGGGTCACAGTCTCAGGATAAGGAGTCGGCCATTTAGGACTGAGATGAGGAGAAACGTCTTCACTCAGAGGGTGGTGAATCTTTGGAATTCTCTGCCCCAGAGGGCTGTGGAGGCTCAGTCTCTGAGTATATTCAAGGCTGAGATCGATAGATATTAAGGGAATTAAGGGATATGGGGACAGTGCAGGAAAGTGGGGTTGAGGTTGATGATCAGCCTTGATCTTATTGAAGCAGCTCGAGGGGCCGAATGGCCGACTCCTGCTCCCAATTCTTATGTTCATATGGTTTGATTGGGGTTTTTAGGATTTTGAAAGGAATTGATAGGGTTGACAGAGAGAAACTTTTCCATTTGGTTTGGGGAATGGAGTCATGGACGAGGAGACATATCCTTAAAATCAGAGCCAGGCCGTTCAGGAGATAAATTAGGAAACACTTCTTCACGAAAAGGGAGGTAGAAGTGTGGAACTCTCTCCCACAAAAAGCAACAGATGCGAGCTCAATTTTAAATCTGAAATCAATAGATTATTGCTGGCAAGGCTATAAAGGGATATGGAGCCAAGGCAGGTGGATGGAGTTAGGATACAGAACAGACATGATCCCGTTGAATGGTGGAACAGGCTTGAGGGCCTGAATGGCCTCCTCCTGTTCCTGTGTTATGTTCCTATAAACCGAGGCCCCTTCTGCTCTCTCAGGTGGATGTAAAATATCCCATGGCACTATTTCGAAGAAGAGCAGGGGAGTTCTCCCCGGTGTCCTGGGGCCAATATTTACCCCTCAACCAACATCACTGAAACAGATTTTCTGCTCATTATCACGTTGCTGTTTGTGGGAGCTTGCTGTGCACAGGTTGGCTGCTGCATTTCCTACATAACAACAGTGACTACGCTCAAAAAGTACTTCATTGGCTGTAAAGTGCTTTGGGATGTCCTGAGGTTGTGAAAGGTGCTATATAAATGCAAGTACTTTCCTTCATTTATTCTTTTTTCTTTTTTTCTTTCAGAGAGCAGGTTCCTTTGCCATGAACAATGATCTGCCTCAGCAAATGTGACACAAACATATTTTTCTCTATTGAGCAAGCCTCATTTACCTCAGAAAAACACTCAAGGCGAACGGTTTTTGCAACAAATTCACCACATTATGATTCAGTGTCTTTGCCTAGTGACTGGGCTGTTGCAGTTTTATGGAGATTCTGATTACGTCCCATATTTCCGAAGGACTTCGAAACGTTTGAATGTGACTCTGACAGGAAAATGATGATAAATTACACAGCAAACAAAAGGTAAAAGCCAGCAATTCACTCGTCACCAGCATTGTACGGCTTCGATGTGACTTCTGTACCCGGCTGCTGTAAGTAAGTTTCTCCACGTACCGCAGATAAATTCTGTGGCTACGACAGTGGGTCAGAGGCTGTGTATTCTATGGCTTGTGACCATGGAATAGCCAGAGGATACCACAGGTGATTTACCAGGATGTTGCCTGGACTGGACAATTTTGGCTATGAGGACAGATTGGATAGGCTGGGGTTGTTTTCTTTGGAACAGAGGAGGCTGAGGGGAGACCTGATTGAGGTGTATAAAATTAAGTGGGGCCTGGATAGCAAGGACCTGTTTCCCTTAGCAGAGGGGTCAACAACCAGGGGACATAGGTTGAAAATAATTGGGGGGAAGCTTAGAGGGGATTTGAGGGGAAACTTTTTCACCCAGAGGATGGTGGGGGTCTGGAACTCACTACATGAAAGGGTGGTAGAGGCAGAAATCCTCACCACATTTACAAAGTACTTGGATGTGCACCTGAAGTGCCGTAACCTACAGGGCTACGGACCGAGAGCAGGAAAGTGGGATTAGACTGGATCATCATAGGCAGTCCCTCGAAATCGAGGAAGACTTGCTTCCACTCTTAGAATGAGTTCTCAGGTGGCTGAACAGTCCAATACGAGAACCACAGTCTCTGTCACAGGTGGGACAGACAGTGGTTGAGGGAAGGGGAGGGTGGGACTGGTTTGCCGCACGCTCCTTCCGCTGCCTGCGCTTGGTTTCTGCATGCTCTCAGCGAGGAGACTCGAGGTGCTCAGCGCCCTCCTGGATGCACTTCCTCCACTTAGGGCGGTCTTTGACCAGGGACTCCCAGGTGTCAGTGGGGATGTTGCATTTTATCAGGGAGGCTTTGAGGATGTCCTTATAACGTTTTCTCTGCCTACCATGGGCTCGCTTGCCATGTAGGAATTCCAAGTAGAGCACTTGCTTTGGGAGTCTCGTGTCAGGCATGTGAACAATGTGGCCTGCCCAGCGGTCATGTGTGGTGAATGCTTCGATGCTGGGGATGTTGGCCTGGTCGAGGACACTGATGTTGGTGCGTCTGTCCTCCCAGGCGATTTGCAGGATCTTGCGGAGACATCGTTGGTGGTATTTCTCCAGCGATTTGAGGTGTCTAATGTATATGGTCCATGTCTCTGAGCCAGACAGGAGGGCGGGTATCACTACAGCCCTGTAGACCATGAGCTTGGTGCCAGGTTTGAGGGCCTGGTCTTCGAACACCCCTTTCCTCAGGTGGCTGAAGGCTGCGCTGGCGCACTGGAGGCGGTGTTGGATCTCGTCGTCGATGTCTGCCCTTGCTGATAGTTGGCTCCCGAGGTATGGGAAATGGTTCACGTTGTCCAGGGCCGCGCCGTGGATCTTGATGACTGGGGGACAGTGCTGTGTGGCAGGGTCAGATTGGTGGAGGATCTTTGTCTTACAGATGTTTAGTGTAAGGCCCATGCTTTTGTACGCCTAAGTGAAGATGTTGACTATGACTTGGAGTTCAGCCTCTGAATGTGCGCAGACACAAGCATCGTCCGCGTACTGTAGCTCGACGACGGAGGTTGGGATGGTCCTGGATCTGGCCTGGAGGCAACGAAGGGTGAACAGGTTCCCACTGGTTCTGTAGTTTAGTCCCACTCCAGCAGGGAGTTTGTTGACTGTGAAATGGAGCATGGCAGCGAGGAAGATTGAGAAGAGGGTTGGCGCGATGACGCAGCCCTGTTTGACCCCGGTCCGGACGTGGATTGGGTCTGTAATGAATCCGTTGGTCAGGATCACGGCCTGCATGTTGTCATGGAGCAGGCGGAGGATGATGACAAAATTTTGGGGGCAGCCGAAACGGAGGCTGGATAGCTCTTTGTCATCCTTCCTTTTTGTAAATTTCTAAGATTCTATGATTCTGTGACCCACCTCCTGACTCCCCAAAGCCCCCCCACCATCTACAAGGCACAAGTCAGGAGTGTGATGGAACACTCTCCACTTGCCTGGATGGTGCAGCTCCAACAACACTCGAGAAGCTCGACACCATCCAGGACAAAGCAGCCGCTTGATCCACATCCCATCCACCACCTTCAACACTCACTCCCTCCACCACCGGCGCACCGTGGCTGCAGTGTGCACCATCTACAAGATGCACTGCAGCAACTCGCCAAGGCTTCTTCGGCAGCACCTCCCAAACCCACCACCTCTACCACCTAGAAGGACAAGGGCAGCAGGCGCATGGGAACACCACCACCTCCACGTTCCCCTCCCAGTCACACACCATCCTGACTTGGAAATATATCGGCCGTTCCTTCATCGTCGCTGGGTCACAATCCTGGAACTCCCTCCCTAACAGCACTATGGGAGCACCTTCACCACACGGACTGCAGCGGTTCAAGAAGGCGGCTCACCACCACCTTCTCAAGGGGCAATTAGGGATGGGCAATAAATGCCGGCCTTGCCAGGGACACCTACATCTCGTGAATGAATTTTTTAAAATTGGCCTTCTCTTGTTCCTATGTTTCTATTAAGAATATTGGGTAATAAAATTCAGTGTCGCTGCAGCCATTTTGTGGGCCTACAATGGGTGCAACGATAACAGCCACTGCTAAATTGCTTGGGACCATTTTTTAGACTGCCTGAAATGGACACAGGTCTCAGTTTAACATTGCAAGGAGGCTCCTGCACTCATTTTCAGGCCCCAACTCCTAAATTGGTTTGCCCTTGTCAGAGTTTGGGGTGTGCTGTGCCAGGCTCTGGAGCAGCCTAGCCAGGGGTCCTTCAGTGGGACGCTTGAGGCCCCTCCAACATGTTTGGGACTTTGTGGAGTCAGTGGGAGCTGCAGTGTTCCTCCTGGCCCCACAACAGAAAAAGAAACAAGTGCACGTTGCTCCCGGGCCTTCCTCACGCGCCCGCGTGCTCGCCTCAGCGGACTTACCACTGGGCTTCGGCCGATATTGATAAGGCCCCGGCAGTGAGATCTGCATCATAGCGCCCACCCTCCACCCCTGCCTTTGTATTTATTCTGATAAAGCCCAAGGAAGAGCTTTCTTTGGCCATGCGGGCCCTCGGGTCTCTCGCGCCCTGCCGGATTCGAGCCCAGTCCGGGGGCGCTCGGGAATG
Source organism: Pristiophorus japonicus (assembly GCF_044704955.1). Lineage (NCBI taxonomy): Eukaryota > Metazoa > Chordata > Chondrichthyes > Pristiophoridae > Pristiophorus > Pristiophorus japonicus. The sequence continues at coordinate 190,278,200 of NC_091989.1, forward strand.
TAGGCCGCATTGCGGTTGGAGAGGCCTAACGTTGTCTGCCTGTGTGTCGCAGAATGGGTGCAGCAGTGGCGAACAATCACACTGAGGGAGTAATGCTGATTTATAACTGCCAGGTTCCTTATTACCCAAGATTAAATTAAAAAGAATAATTTTATTAATTTTTGGATCTTTGGCAGTAGCGGAGGAGATGGACTAGTTGCAGCAAAGAGCATCGATCCATTCAGAAGCTGGATAAACACACGAGGGAGAAAGTATAGAAGGATATGTTGATGGGGTGAGAGGAAGCAGGATGGGAGGAGGCTGGTGTGGATCATAAACCCCAGCAGTAGGGCCGAACGGCCTGATTCTATACTGTCAATTTGTATGTTATTCTATCTAATATTACATCCATCCTGGGACCAGTATTTATCCCTCAATCAGCATAACCAAAAAAAACCAGATTATCTGCTCGCTATCACATTGCTGTTTGTGGGAGCTTGCTGTGCGCAAATTGGCTGCCTCGTGTCCCACATTACAACAGTGACTACACTCCAAAAGTACTTCATTGGCTGTAAAGCGCTTTGAGACATCCAGTGGTCGTGAAAGGCGCTATATAAATGCAAGTCTTTCTTTCTAATAATCACAGGTAGCATTTTCATTTACAGACTATTAAGCACGAGGATTACATATGATTATTCTCAGCCAATAATGAGTTACGATATGTAATTCTATGTAACATCATACCCCTCACAAAAAAATATAGCAGTATAGAGCGATACGGCACAGAAGGAGGCCATTCGGCCCATCATGCCTGTTCCAGCTCCTTGGTAGATCGATCCAATCAGTCTCACTCCCCCTGCTCTTTCCCCATAGCTCTGTCATTTTTTTTCCCTTTAAGTATTTATCCAATTCCGTGTTTGAAAGTTACTATTGAATCTGCTCCCACCGCCCTTTCAGGCAGCGCGTTCCCGATCACAACAACTCGCTGCGTAACAAAATGCTTCCGTATGACTCGTCTGGTTCTTTTGCCAATAATCTTAAATCTGTGTGTTCTCTTTATCGACCCTCCTGCCCCTGGACACAGTTTCTCCTTATTCACTCTATCAAAATCGCTCATGATTTTGAACAGCTCGATCAAGTCTCCTCTTAACCTTCATCGGCCCTCAGGAGAACAGCCCCAGCTTCTCTTGTCTCCCCACGTATCTCCTCCACCTTTGCAGTTCATTGTAGGAAAGCCAGCACAGGTCTCTGGTCAGATTTTATCTGGAGTCTTGTCAAGGAAGAGAGAAGGAAGATATATTCCTGGTACAGTAATGGAGGAGGTGAAGGGGAGTGTGGGGGTTTGAGGAATGTCAAGTATGAAGTATATTTTGGCTGGAATTGTCGAAGTGCTCGAGGCCAAGCAACTCTTGGAGTGAAAACTAATAACTGTTTGGATTATTCTGTTTGTTCCCTTTTATTAATATCAAATGCCCCCTTTGCAGCCTCTGTGTGTGCAAGGGATGAAATTTAAACATTCCATGCTCAATTGGAACAAATTGCAGACAGATGTAATGAAAGTGGAAAACAAATAAGTTACACAGAGGTCAGTGAGAAGCTCGGTGTGTGTTGGGGTGCTGCACCGTCTGAGGTGTTAAAGTGAGGTCCCATCTGATTGCTCTGATCGACTTTAATGATCACTTGACACTAAAAAGAAAGACTTGCATTTATATGGCGCCTTTCACCACCTCAGGATGTCACAAAGCGCTTTCCAGCCAATGAAGTACTTTTGAAGTGTAGTCACTGTTGTAATGTAGGAAATGTAGAAGTTTATATTGCGCTTTTAACGTAGTAAAACATCCCAAGGTGCTTCACAGGAGCGATCATCAAACAACATTTGACACCGAGCCACATAAGGAGATATTAGGATAGGTGACCAAAAGCTCGGTCAAACAGGTAGATTTTAAGGAGTGTCTTAAAAGGAGGAGAGAGAGGTAGAGAGGTGGAGAGGTTTAGGGAGGGAGTTCCAGAGCCGAGGCAACAGAAGGCACGGCCACCGATGGTGGAGCGATTATAATCAGGGATGGGCAAGAGCCCAGAATTGGAGGGTTGTTACAGAGTTAGGGTCCTCACCTACATTTTAGATGAGGACTGAGTCCCAATATCAGGCCAGCTTCGGGCACGATGAGACATTAGCATAATGCTTCAAAGTGCCCGTAAAAGATCCCATGGTACCAAAGTTCTTGAATAAGAGCAAGGAGTTTCCATGGCTTCTCTTGGGGAACGTTCCTCTGTTAACCAACTGTACCAAAAGTACATCAACTAATCATTCATCGCTTTTTCTGCATGTGACAGAGTGAGTTACACACTGGTCTTTCGCTCTCTGATGTCCCGGGTTCATATCCAGTGCAGACTGATGGGACATTGGTCGTCTCCATATGATGGCTTGAAGGATTGAGTTATTCCGTGGTCACTTCACTCGACGGGAAAGTAACTTGACCAGTCTCGATCCTCATCTTTACTGACCTTGCAACACAAAAATCTAAACAACTGGACCTGAGTGTTAATCTGACCCAATGAAGCTATTGTTAAAGAGAATAAGAACAGCACCAACAACATGTATTTATAAAGCACCTTTAAAACGGTGCAATGTCCCAAGGTGCTTCACAGGTGTATTATTGGACAATAAATTTGGCACTGGGCCGCATAAGGAGAAATTAGCACAGGTGGCCAATAGCTTGATCAAAGAGGTAGGTTTTAAGGAGCGTATTAAAGGAGGAAAGAGGCGGAGAGGTTTAGGGAGGGAGTTCCAGAGCTTGGGGCCCAGGCAGCTGAAGGCACGGCCACCGATGGTTGAGCAGTTATAATGAACGATGTTCAAGGGGCCAGAATTTGAAGAGCGCAGACATCTCGGGGGGTTGTGAGGCTGAAAAAGATTACAGAGATAGGGAGGAGTGAGGCCATGGAGTGATTGTAAACAAGGGTGAGAATTTTGAAATCGAGGCGTTGTTTAATTGGGAGCCAATGTCGGTCAGCGAGCACAGGGGGCAATGGGTCAGCGGGACTTGGTGCGAGTTAGGACACGGGGCAGCCGTGTATTGGATCACCTCAAGTGTACGTTGGGTAGAATGTGGGAGGCCAGCCAAGAGTGCGTTGGAATAGTCAAGTCTAGAGGTAACAAAGGCGAGAGTTTCAGCAGCAGATGAGCTGAGGCAAGGGCGGAGACAGACGATGTTAACGAGGTGGAAATAGGCAGTTTTAGTTATGCCGCAGATATGTGGCCGGAAACTCATTTCCAGGTCAAATATGACACCGAGGTCGCGAACAATCTTGTTCACCCTCAGATTGATGCTAGGGAGAGGGATAGAGTAGGTGGCTAGGGAACTTAGTTTGTGGCGGGGACCAAAGATAATGGTCTTCCCAATATTTAATTGGAGAAAATTTCTGCTCACAAGAACATAAGCTCATAAGAAATAGAAGCAGGAGTAGGCCATTCAACCCCTCGGGCCTGCTCCGCCATTCAATAAAATCATGGCTGATCTGATCTTGGCTTCAACTCCACTACCCTGCCCGCTCCCCATAACCTTTGACTCCTTTATCATTCAAAAATCTATCTCCACCTTAAATATATTCAATGACCCAGCCTCCAGAGCTCTCTGGGGCAGAGAATTCCACAGATTTACAACCCTCTGAGAGAAGAAATTCCTCCTCATCTCAGTTTTAAATGGGCAACCCTTTATTCTGAAACTATATCCCCTAGTTCTAGATTCCCCCATCAGTGGAAACATCCTCTCTGCATTCACCTTGTCAAGCCCCCTCATAATCTTATATGTTCGATAAGATCACCTCTCATTCTTCTAAACTCCAATGTGTATAGGCCCAACCTGCTCAACCTTTCTTCATATAACAACCCCTTCACCTCAGGAATCAACTTTGTCAACATTCTCTGATCTGCCTCCAATGCAAGTATATCCCTCCTTAAATACGGAGACCAAAACTGCACGCAGTACTCCAGGTGTGGCCTCACCAATACCCTGTATAGTTGTAGCAGGACTTCTCTGCTTTTGTACTCTATCCCCCTTGCACCAAAGGCCAACATTCCATTTGCCTTCCTGATCACTTGCAGTACCTGCATACTAACTGTTTGTGTTTCATGCACAAGGTCCCCCAGGTCCCTCTGTGCTGCTGCACTTTGTAATTGCTCCCCATTTAAATAATAATTAGATTTTTTATTTTTCCTACCAGAGTGGATAACTTCACATTTTTCCACATTATACTCCACCTGCCAAAATGTTTGCCCACTCACTTAGCCTGTCTATGTCCCTTTGCAGATTTTTTGTGTCCTCCTCACAATTTGCTTTCCCAACCATCTTTGTATCATCGGCAAACTTGGCTACATTACACTCAGTCCCTTCATCCAAGTCATTAATATAGATTGTAAATAGTTGAGGCCCCAGCACCGATCCCTGTGGTACTCCACTAGTTACTGTTTGCCAACCTGAAAAATCCTGACTCTCTGTTCTCTGTTAGTTAGCCAATCCTCTATCCATGCTAATATATTACCCCCAACCCCATGAACTTTTATCTTGTGCAGTAACATTTTATGTGGCACCTTATCGAATGCCTTCTGGAAATCCAAATACACCACATCCACTGGTTCCCCCTTATCCACCCTGTTCCTTACATCCTTAAAGAACTCCAGCAAATTTGTCAAACATGACTTCCTTTTCATAAAACCATGCTGACTCTGCTTGATTGCTTTATCATTTTCTAAATGTCCTGCTACTACTCACTTAATAATGGACTCCAACATTTTCCCAACGACAGATGTTAGGCTAACTGGTCTATAGTTTCCTGCTTTTTGTCTGCCTCCTTTTTTGAATAGGGACGTTACATTTGCAGTTTTCCTGTCCACTGGATGTTGGACAAGCAATCTGACACTTTGGATACCAAGCAGGGGTCGAGAGAAGGCGTGGAGACAGAGAGCTGAGTGTTATCAGCGAACATGTGGAAACTGACTCCGTGTTTTCAGATTTACTGAGGGAGCGCCACACTGTCAGAGGGGCAGTACTGAGGGAGTGCCGCACTGTCGGAGGGGCAGTACTGAGGGAGTGCCACACTGTCAGAGGGGCAGTACTGAGGGAGTGCCGCACTGTCGGAGGGGCAATACTGAGGGAGCGCCGCGCTGTCGGAGGGGCAGTACTGAGGGAGCGCTGCACTGTCGGAGGGACGGTACTGAGGGAGCGCTGCACTGTCGGAGGGGCAGTACTGAGGGGACGTCGCACTGTCGGAGGGTCAGCACTGAGGGAGTGCCGCACTGTCGGAGGGGCAGTACTGAGGGAGTGCCGCCCTGTCGAACGGTCAGTATTGATGGAGCGCCGCACTGTCGGAGGGGCAGTACTGAGGGAGTGCCGCACTGTCGGAGGGGCAGTACTGAGGGAGCGCCGCACTGTCGGAGGGGCAGTACTGAGGGAGCGCCGCACTGTCGGAGGGGCAGTACTGAGGGAGTGCTGCACTGTCGGAGGGGCAGTACTGAGTGAGTGCCACACTGTCGGAGGGGCAGTACTGAGGGAGTGCCGCACTGTCGGAGGGGCAGTACTGAGGGAGTGCCGCACTGTCGGAGGGGCAGTACTGAGGGAGTGCCGCACTGTCGGAGGGGCAGTACTGAGGGAGTGCCGCACTGTCGGATGTGCCAACTTTCAGATGAGGCGTTAAACTGAGATCCCTGTCTGTTCTCTCAGGTGGCCGTAAAATCCCACCGCCAATATTTTGCAGAAGAGCAAGGGAGTTATCCCCGGTGTCCTGAGGCCGATAATTATCTCTCAATCTACATCACTAAACACAGACAATCTGGTCATTGTCACATTGCTGTTTGTGGGAGCTTGGCTGCTGCATTTTCCACATTGACTGCACTTTTTAACAATAGTACTTCATTGGCTGTAAAGTGCTCTGCAACATCCTGAGGCTGTGAAAGTCGCTATATAAATGCAAGTAGATTCTATTTCTTTATACCTGCGATTGGGGCCGCGTGGAGGGATCTTTACTCTTTGGCTCCCTGCGTTGTTCCCCGACCATGGGAATGCGCGATACTGAGACGACCTCGCTGAAACGGGAAGCGTCTCGCCCCCCCTGTACAAACATTCCTCGCTTTCTCAGTCCCTCCCTGGAACACGGCATGCGGCTTATGTTAAACACATGCCAATATTGCGTTCGGAGGAGTATTCAGGACTGCTGAATGTCTTGATTCACCATTGGGGCTGCAAGCAGTGGAGGAGCGGCAGTAAAGTAAGCTGTTTTTGTGCACTGGAAGTGAGAGTGAGTTGCAATCACGGCATTAACTGGACTGTAAGGGCCCTGGTGGAATGCACAACAGGAAACCACACTTTTAATAAAGTACTCGGCTTCAAATCCCATAAAATATTTTGGCTGGCACTGTACTAAATGTACCGCAGACCAAAGAATAATCGTTAACCCTCGGGACTCCTTGTAGCACAGTCACCATTTATAGAATCAAAGAATGATGTGGCACAGAAGGCCATTCAGCCCATTATGTCAGCTGTGGCTCAGTGGGCAGCACCCTCTCTCGCCTCTGAGTCAGGAGGTCGTGGGCTCGAGTCCCACTCGAGGGACTCGAGCACAAAAAATCTAGGCTGACAGTCTCAGTGCAGTGCTGAGGGAGGGCTGCACTGTCGGAGGGGCAGTACTGAGGGAGGTCTGCACTGTCGGAGGAGCAGCGCTGAGGGAGGTCTGCACTGTCGGAGGGGCAGTGCTGAGGGAGGGCTGCACTGTCGGAGGGGCAGTGCTGAGGGAGTGCCGCACTGTCGGAGGTGCAGTACTGAGGGAGGGCCGCACTGTCGGAGGGGCAGTACTGAGGGAGTGCCGCAATGTCAGAGGGGCAGTACTGAGGGAGTGCCGCACTGTCGGAGGTGCAGTACTGAGGGAGTGCTGCACTGTCGGAGGGTCAGTACTGAGGGAGGGCTGCACTGTCGGAGGGGCAGTGCTGAGGGAGGGCTGCACTGTCGGAGGGACAGTACTGAGGGAGTGCCGCACTGTCGGAGGGGCAGTACTGAGGGAGCGCCGCACTGTCGGAGGGGCAGTACTGAGGGAGTGCCGCACTGTCGGAGGGGCAGTACTGAGGGAGGGCTGCACTGTCGGAAGGGCAGTACTGAGGGAATGCCGCAATGTCAGAGGGGCAGTACTGAGGGAGTGTCGCACTGTCGGAGGTGCCGTCTTTCAGATGACACGTTAAACCGAGGCCCTGTCTGCTCTCTCAGGTGGGCATAAAAGATCCCAAGGTCTCTATTTTGAAGAACAGGGGAGTTAACCCCGGTGTCCAAGGCCAACATTTATCCATTAATCAATATAACAGAAACAGATTAGCTGGTCATTATCACATTGCTGTGTGTGGGAGCTTGCTGTGTGCAAATATGCTGCTCCGTTTCCCACATTACAACAGTGACTACACTCCAAAAGTACTTCATTGGTTGTACCTGTAAAGCACTTTGAGACGTCCGGTGGTAGTGTAAGGTGCTATATCAATTCAAGTCTGGCTTTCTTTCATCTTGCTTGTGCCAGCTCTTTGGCCCTTCCCCCACAGCCCTGAAATACTTTCCTTTATCCAATTCCCGTTTGAAAGTTACAATTGAATCTGCTCCCACCGCCCTTTCAGGCAGCGCGTTCCCGATCACAACAACTCGCTGCGTAAACACATTCTCCTCCTCTCCCCCCACCCCCCCCACTCCCCCGCTTCCTTTGTCAATGATCCTAAATCTGTGAGCTCACTTTATCGTCTCTCCAGCCACTGGAAACCGTTGTTCCTGATTTACTCTGTCACAAACCGTTCTACGCCATTTCGAGCATTGTAGGACAGAGGGTTACCTAAAAACACTCAGGCTCGCTTGACGGGAAATGCAGTTTGTGGTCCGTGGGTACGGACAATGTGCTCAAGTACTGGGGCTCCCAAGTACAACGGCCAGGGAACCAGGGGGCACTGGGGGTTGGTCAGGTTGACCAGGATACCCAGTACTCCGATCGACGTGTTGTTTGATGGGAATAGGAACAGTCCTCCTGCTCCATTCAATCAGGTCGTGGCCAATTGTGTCACAACTCCATTTACCCGCCTTAGCTCCATATCCCGCGATACCTAACAGAAATCTAGCCTTCTCCGTCGTGAAAGCTCCAATTTTGGGGGCGAGAGTTCCAGATTTCCACGACCATTTGTGTGAAGAAGTGCTTCTTGGTGTTGCTCCTGAGCGGATGGCTCCAATTTTAAGGTTCTGCCCCTTGTTGTGTCCAGCCCCACCAGAGGAAAGAGTTTCTCACTAGCTACCCTATCGAATTGCTTTACCGGTTTAAGCACCTTGTTCGCCGTGGCTCAGTGAGCAGCGCTCTCACCTCAGTCAGAAGGTTGTGGGTTCAAGTCCCACTCCAGGTACTTACGCATAAAACAAATCTAGGCTGACACACCCAATGCAGTGCTGAGGGAGCGCTGCACTGTCAGAGGTGCCGTCTTTCAGATGAGACATTAAACCGAGGCCTCGACTGCCCTCTCAAGTGGACATAAAAGATCCCACAGTCTCTATTTTGAAGAGCAGGGGAGTTATCCCTGGTGTCTGGTCCAATATTTATCCCTCAATCAACATCACTAAAACAGATTGTCCAATCATTATCACATTGCTGTGTGTGGGAGCTTGCTGTGCACAAATTGGCTGTCACGTTTCCCACATTACAACAGTGACCACACTACAAAAGTACTTCATTGGCTGTAAAGCGCTTTGGGACGTCCTGAGGTTGTGAAAGGTGCAATATAAATGCAAGTTTTTTTTTTACTTGAATAAACAGAAAGCTTGGGGTGATCCACATCTTTAAGATCGAGGTGAGCAAATTGCTCATTCACCTCCTCCCCTGAAACCTGCCTTTATTATTCTTGGGCCTACTCAAAGTTGGAGGCAGTGAGGCAAAAATGGGCTGTTGATCTTTCTGCTGTTCGTTGTCTTGTCTTTATATCTCTCCGAGAATGCAATGTCTTTCTTTGTCTCACATGTCTCTGGGCTCATTTTCATCTGGTTGTGGAATATCACTGGAACGGGGACTCAGTGCCTTCCCTCGGTTCTCTCCTTGTCCAGTGAGGGAAGGGGATTACTATTCGCAAACAGGGCAAGCTAATATAGCAAATGGCATGTTGCAGCCTTCCAGACTGAACACGGAGTTCAACAATTTCCGACCGCAACCTCTGCCCAAGTTTGTTCCCTTTCCTCACTTATTTTTAACAAAAACTCCCCCGCACTTTTTTATTTTAATTTTATTTTTCTTTGTTTCCCACGGCAGCCGGTAATTACTCTGCCATTCACACCCTCTCTAGACTTATCTTTTGTTTCCTAACTTGTCCCATTACCATCTCAATTCAGCCCATCATCCCTTTTGTCTCTCAAATCTCTCCTGCCTGCCACCCTATCACAGACCTTCCCTTATCTCCTTCCCATCTCCCCCACCGACCCCTCCCAGCCCCCGCCCCCCACCACCACCCTAACCCCTCCCCCCCAACCCCTCCGGCAACCCCCCCCCCACCCCAACCCCCCCACCACCACCCTAACCCCTTCCCCCCATCCGTTCCCGCCAACCCCTCCGGCCCCCATCCCCCATCCCAACTTCCCCCCGAACCCCCCCCCACCACTACCACCCTAACCCCTCCCCTCCGGCAACCCCCCCCACCACCACCCTAACCCCTTCCCCCCATCCCTTCCCGCCAACCCCTCCGGCCCCCACCCCCCATCCCAACCCCCCCCCCACCACCACCCTAACCCCTCCCCCCCAACCCCCCCCGACCCCCTCACCACTACCACCCTAACCCCGACCCCCCGGCCCCCATCGACCCCCCCCGACCCCATGCCCCCCTGCCCCCCCCACCACGCTAACCCCTCTGGGCCTCTGCATTTCTTTAAGAATCTGTTACATTTCGAACACTTGCCAGTTCTGACGAAGGGTCACTGACCTGAAACGTTAACTCTGTTTCTCTCCACAGATGCGGCCCGACCCGCTGAGATTTCCAGCATTTGCTGTTTTTATTTCAGATTCCAGCCTCCGCAGTATTTGGCTTTTGCAGCAAATGGCAGGTTGGATTGAAAGTGTAAAACATCGAGATTCAGCAGAACTCTTGGCACCGAAGACTTTGGTATTCTTCCTTTTCTTGTGTCGGCCATTTAGGACTGAGATAAGGAGATATTTCTTCACTCGGAGGGTGGTGAACCTTTGGAATTCTCTGCCCCAGAGGCCTGTGGAGGCTCAGTCGTTGAGTATATTCAAGGCTGAGAGCGATAGTTCTTTGACTCTCGGGGAATCGAGGCATATGGGGATCGGGCGGGAAAGTGGACTGAGGCGTGATCTTATTGAATGGCGGAGCAGGCTCGAGGGGCCGAATGGCCAACTCCTGCTGCTAGTTCTATGATGTGATGAGCAATCTGTACAAGATATCTCTGAGTATGTAAGAGCCTTGGCAGTCCTCATTAGTCCAGCTGCACCACAGAAATGTTTTTATTTTTTCACGGTTGAAAATTAATAAAGTTTGAAAAAGAAACAGACCTTGAACTTCTGCCCTTTATGCTGCAATTACTTCAACCTATAAATTGTTTATTTTCGAGTCTGATCTGAGCCTGCTTTGCTGGCCTTTGCGAAGGTATCTTAGCACACACTCCTTCATCTGCCGAGTGCAGCAGACTAAAGCCCCAGGATCCCAAATTCCTCGCCAGCTGTCAAAAGAGAGAGATAAGAATATCTTAAAGCCTTTAGCCAACTTTCTCCCTCGCTATAGTAAATTAACGAATGTAAGATCTTACAGTGACTACACTTCTAAAGCACTCTGCTGGCCGCGGAGGGCTTTGAGACGTCCTGATGTTGTGAAAGGCGTGCGATAGAAATATGCTGCCTGTGCTTTGTGCCCAAGGGTCCTCGATCAAAGGCATACGGCAGAGGGGCAAAGGTCTGAGAGGCCAGTTCACCAATGCAGAGTATCTTCCCGGGCACATTCAGGGGTTTCTCAGGGAGGGAACAGGAGGCAGAGGGAGGAGGGGAGAGGAACAGAGGGGGAGGGGAGGGAGCAGAGGGGGAGGGCAGGGGAGGAGGGGAGCGAGCAGAGGGGGAGGGGAGATGGGGTGCGAGCAGAGGGGGAGGGGTGCAGGGAGGGGGATAGGGGTGCAGAGGGGGAGGGCTCCAGAAGAGATGCAATTACAGAACTGTGGCAGGTGACCTCCCGACGCCTCACACCTTACTTTCCCAGATTTCCGCTGGCTGAGGCCTCCACAGAGGATTTACCAGCAAGAGGTGGGGCCTTGCTGATGGTGCCCAGCCTCACTCAGATCTGAGGCCCCTTTTCCTTTTTAGGAAGACTGTCTGAGCTGGAGGCCTTCTGGCTTTTGTCTGCGGACGGCGGGCAAGGGGCCTTGTGGCCTAGCTTCTGAGGCCTGGGACAGAAGTCAACTTTACCCCACAACCTGAGGCATGGTGTACAGGAGCAAGAACGATATGCTGAACCTCTTTAACTCACTGGTTAGACCTCAGCAGGAGTATTGGGAGCAGGTCTGGGCAGCACACAGCAGGAAGGATGTCAAGGCCTTGGCGAGGGTTTGGGAGGTGCTGCCGAAGAAGCCTTGGCGAGTTGCTGCAGTGCATCTTGTAGATGGTGCACACTGCAGCCAGGGGGCGCCGGTGGTGGAGGGAGGGAGTGTTGAAGGTGGGGGATGGGGTGACGATCAAGTGGGCTGCTTTGTCCTGGATGGTGTCGAGCTTCTCGAGTGTTGTTGGAGCTGCAGCCAGGCAAGTGGAGAGTGTTCCATCACACTCCTGACTTGTGCCTTGTCGATGGTGGGAAGGCTTTGGGGAGCATTGCAAGAAGGTTTGAGTATCTGGCCTTGGACTGAAGCCTTGTTGGGTAGTCGGTGATGAAACCATTCATTTAATGGTTGATCTCTCCCTATATAATTATCCACAGCGTGACTATTTTTTCCCTGTTTAATTGAACTGGGTGGGGGCCCATTTTTGTGGTTAACCCACAGTGAAAATCCATTGGTTTTTATTGGGTCTCTATTTACAGTGCAGCATTTTTGTCAATTTAATGTCTCAATGATAGTCGATACGTTGCAGCTTCTGGTCTCTCATTACTAAGATTTAAGTTTAACCTTCTCGAGTCATCATAATTTGTCCCTTCGAGTAAAAATAAATCGGCTTTTGACTCAATGGTGACACTTGTCAATGCAGAAACTCATGCTATTGCATCTGACTGTGTATATGCCTGACTCATGTCTGTCTCTATGTCAGAAGGTTCGCAATTCAAGGCCCATTCCAGAGACTGGAGCATGTAACCTAGGCCGACACTTCGCTGCAGTACTGAGAGGGTGCTGCACTGCCAGAGGTGTCGTCTTTATAACAAGGTATTAGAGCGAGGCCCAGTTTTCCTGCGTCGCTGGTAACTCATCCAATGGCACTGCTTGAAGAAGAACAGAGTGTTCTCCCGGCATTCTGGCCAACATTCCTCCCTCAATCAACACATTCCTCAAAATTAATTCACTGGTTGTAAAGCATTTCTGGAAGTCCGTATGATATAAAAAGGCATTATATAAACGTTTGTTTGTTAGGCCATTCGTTCCTTTGTTTGTTCTTTTTTTACTATCCCTTCACCTCTGAGCCACATCACATTGCTCTGACCCCTTAACCAATATCACTGAAAGCAGATGATCTGGCCATGATCACATTTCTGTTTGTGGGAGCTTGCTGTGCGCAAACTGTCTGCATCTTTGTAGACAGTGACTACATGTCAATAAGTACTTCATTGGCTGTCGATGGGCCGAATGGCCTGTGTCACAATTTTCAATGATTTATTTGATTCTAAGTGCTTTGGGATGTCTTGAGGTCGGGAAAGGTGGTACAGAAATGCAATGCCTTCTTTTCCCACATGTCTCTGGGCTCATTTTCATGTGGTTATGAAATATCACCAGAACTGGGAGTCGGTACCATCCCTGGTTTCTCTACTTGTCCAGTGAGACAACGGGATTACTATTAGGAAAACAGGGCAAGCGAACATCAATATAGCAAATGGCAGGTTTGATGGAAAGTGTAAAAGATCTAGTTCTAACAGAACTCTCGGGCCCACAGGCTTCTGGGCCTTCCTTTGCTTGTGTCGGCCATTTAGGACGGGAATGAGGAGAAATTTCTTCACTCAAGAGGGTGGTGAATCTCTGGAATTCTCTGTCCCAGAGTGCTGTGGTGGCTCAGTAAATTGAGTATATTCAAGGCTGAGGTCGATAGATTTTTGAACACTGGGGCAACCAAGGGATATGGGGATCGGGCGGGAAAGTGGGAGTTGAGGTCGGTGATCAGCCGTGATCTCATTGAATGGCGGAGCAGGCTCGAGGGGCCGAATGGCCAACTCCTGCTCCTAATTCGTCTGTTCTTGTGCTCTTATGTATATGCTCTTCTGAGTGGAGAGTTGTGTGTGATGCCCTCAATCCGCGCGGCAGCATATTGCAGTACTCCAGAGATCAACTCCCCACTGTCGCACTGTTTAATACTGCGACCTATAGCTAGAGGGTTAGTCTGAAGTAGGGACAGAGGAGCTGGAGGAGGCCATTCAGCCCCTCGAGCCTGTTCCACCATTCAATTAGATCACAGCTGAGCTGTACCTCAACTTCATGCATCCATCTTTGCTCCATATTCCTTGATACCCTTACCCAACAAAAATGTACATATTTCAATTGACCCCCCAGCCTTTTGAGAAAGCGAATTGCAGATTTCCCTTTGGATTATTTTATTCGATTCGGGATGTGGGTGTTGTTGCCAAGGCCGGCATTTATTGTCCATCCCTAATTGCCCCTTGAGAAGGTGGTGGTGATGGTGTTCCCATGTACCCAGAGGACCAGAGGTCCAGAGGAGATGTTACCTGGCCCTAAGCTCTGGAATTCTCTCCCGAAACCTCCGCCTCTCTAACTTTCTTTCCTCTTTTAAGATGCTCTTTAAAATCTACCTCTTTGACCGAGCTTTGGGTCATCTGCCCTAATTTCTCCTTGTGTGGCTCGGGGTCAAAACTCTTTTCGGTAGAATACTGTGAAGTGGCTTGGGACATGTTACTACATTAAAGGTGCTATATAAATACAAGTTAGAACATAAGAATTAGGAGCAGGAGTAGACCGTTTGGCCCCTCGAGTCTTCTCCGCCATTCAATGAGATCATGGCTGAACTTTTACCTCAACTCCACTTTCCCACACTATCCCCATATCCCTTGATTCCCTTAACATCCAAAAATCTATCTGTCTCTATCTTGAATATACTCAATGACTGAGCCTCCACAGCCCTCTGGGGCAGAGAATTCCAAAGATTCACCACCCTCTGAGTGATGACATTTCTTCTCTTCTCAGTCATCTTATTCTGAGACTGTGACCCCCTGGTCACCTTACTTCATTGGCTGTAAAGTGTTTTGAGATGTCCAGTGGTTGTGAAAGGTGCTATATAAATGCAAGTCTTTTCTTCCTTTTACAGTCACTCAAACAGTTTTCAAGGTAATACAAAAGAAAGTTGAGGCTAGTTCTGCAGTTTGTAATCCTGACACATTCCTCTGCTTGGATCGTATTTATTTTTATTGGACAACATGGACCACTTTCCACACCTCGGGAGCCTACTATCAGTAAGAACAGACATCGATGACAAGGTCCAACACCGCCTCCAGTGCGCCAGTGCAGCCTTCAGTCGACTGAGTAAGCGAATGTTTGAAGACCAGGCCCTCAAATCTACCACCAAGCTCATGGTCTACAGGGCTGTAGTAATACCCGCCCTCCTGTATGGCTCAGAGACGTGGACCATGCAGCAGACATCTCAAATTGCTCAAGAAATACTACTAACTATGTCGCCGCAAGATCCTGCAAATCTCCTGAGAGGACAGACGCACCAAAGTTCGCGTCCGCGACCAGGCCAACATCCCCAGCATTGAATCACTGACTACACTCGACCAGCTCCATTGGGTGGGCCCCATTGTTCACATGCCCAACACAAGATCTCCAAAGCAAGCGCTCTACTCGGAACTCCTACACAGCAAGTGAGCCCCAGGTGGGCAGAGGAAACGTTTCAATAGGGAAGATGGCTCAACCGTGGCTAACAAGGGAAATTAGGGATAGTGTCAAATCCAAGGAAGAGGCATATAAATTGGCCAGAAAAAGCAGCAAACCTGAGGACTGGGAGAAATTTAGAATTCAGCAGAGGAGGACAAGGGGTTTAATTAGGAGGGGGAAAATGGAATATGAGAGGAAGCTTGCTGGGAACATAAAAACTGACTGCAAAAGCTTCTATAGATAGGTGAAGAGAAAAAGATTAGTGAAGACAAACGTAGGTCCCTTGCAGTCAGATTCAGGTGAATTTATAATGGGGAACAAAGAAATGGCAGACCAATTGAACAAATACTTTGGCTCTGTCTTCACGAAGGAAGACACAAATAACCTTCCAGAAATACTAGGGGAGCGAGGGTCTAGTGAGAAGGAGGAACTGAAGGAAATACTTATTAGTCAGGAAATGGTGTTAGGGAAATTGATGGGATTGAAGGCCGATAAATTGCCAGGGCCTGATAGTCTGCATCCCAGAGTACTTAAGGAAGTGGCCCTAGAACTAGTGGATGCATTGGTGATCATTTTCCAGCAGTCTATCGACACTGGATCAGTTCCTATGGACTGGAGGGTAGCTAATGTAACACCAATTTTTAAAAAAGGAGGGAGAGAGAAAACGGGTAATTATAGAATGGTTAGCCTGACATCAGTAGCAGGGAAAATGTTGGAATCAATTATTAAAGATGTAATAGCAGCGCATTTGGAAAGCAGTGACAGGATCGGTCCAAGTCAGCATGGATTTATGAAAGAGAAATCATGCTTGACGAATCTTCTAGAATTTTTTGAGGATGTAACTAGTAGAGTGGACAAGGGAGAAGCAGTGGATGTGGTGTATTTGGACTTTCAAAAGGCTTTTGACAAGGTCCCACACAAGAGATTGGTGTGCAAAATTAAAGCACATGATATTGGGGGTAATGTATTGACATGGATAGAGAACTGGATGGCAGACAGGAAGCAGAGAGCCGGGATAAACGGGTCCTTTTCAGAATGGCAGGCAGTGACTAGTGGAGTGCCGCAGGGCTCAGTGCTGGGATCCCAGCACTTTACAATATATATTAATGATTTAGATGAAGGAATTGAGTGTAATATCTCCAAGTTTTCAGATGACACTAAGCTGGGTGGCGGTGTGAGCAGTGAGGGGGATGCTAAGAGGCTGCAGGATGACTTGGACAGGTTAGGTGAGTGGGCAAATGCATGGCAGATGCAGTATAATGTGGATAAATGTGAGGTTATCCACTTTGGTGGCAAAAACTGGAAGGCAGAATATTATCTGAATGGCGACAGATTAGGAAAAGGGGAGGTGCAACGAGACCTGGGTGTCATGGTACATCAGTCATTGAAAGTTGGCATGCAGGTACAGCAGGCGGTGAAGAAGGCAAATGGTATGTTGGCCTTCATAGCGAGGGGATTTGAGTATAGGAGCAGGGAGGTCTCACTGCAGTTGTACAGGGCCTTGGTGAGGCCTCACCTGGAATATTGTGTTCAGTTTTGGTCTCCTAATCTGAGGAAGGACATTCTTGCTATTGAGGGAGTGCAGCGAAGATTCACCAGACTGATTCCCAGGATGACAGGACTGACATATGAAGAAAGACTGGGCCTGTATTCACTGGAGTTTAGAAGAATGAGAGGGGATCTCATAGAAACATATAAAATTTTGACAGGATTGGACAGGTTAGAGGCAGGAAGAATGTTCCCAATGTTAAGGAAGTCCAGAACCAGGGGACACAGTCTAATGATAAGAGGTAAGCCATTTAGGACCGAGATGAGGAGAAACTTCTTCACTCAGAGAGTGGTTAACCTGTGGAATTCTCTACTGCAGAAAGTTGTTGAGGCCAGTTCATTGGATATATTCAAGAGGGAGTTAGATATGGCCCTTATGGCTAAAGGGATCAAGGGGTATAGAGAGAAAGCAGGAAAGGGGTACTGAGGTGAATGATCAGCCATGATCTTATTGAATGGTGGTGCAGGTTCGAAGGGCCGAATGGCCTACTCCTGCACCTATTTTCTATGTTTCAAAGCCTCCTTGATAAAATGCAACATCCCCACCGACACCTGGGAGTCCCTGGCCAAAGTCCGCCCTAAGTGGAAGAAGAGTATCTGGGAGGGCGCTGAGCATCTCGAGTCTCATCGCCGAGAGCACGCGGAAACCAAGCGCAGGCAGCGGAAGGAGCGTGCGGCAAACCAGTCCCACCCTCCCCTTCCCTCAACCATTGTCTGTCCCACCTGTGACAGAGACTGTAATTCCCGTATTGGACTGTTCAGTCACCTGAGAACTCACTTTTAGAGTGGAAGCAAGTCTTCCTCGATTTCGAGGACTGCCTATGACTATTTTTCTAATTGCCTCCTTGT
Organism: Pristiophorus japonicus; assembly: GCF_044704955.1. Lineage (NCBI taxonomy): Eukaryota > Metazoa > Chordata > Chondrichthyes > Pristiophoridae > Pristiophorus > Pristiophorus japonicus. The sequence continues at coordinate 190,295,644 of NC_091989.1, forward strand.
GGTTTCTTTCACTTCCCCATCTCTTCTATTCCCTGAAACATTTGGGATCTGTAAATTCCGGAATTAAAGCCTTGAACTGACAGCTCAGAGTCGGCAGAGCATTGCCTAAATACCAGAGCAAAGATTTCACTGAGAAGATCTGGCAATGAAAGAAAGAGAAAAGAACTTGCATATGTATGGGGTCCTTATCACATATTCAGCATGTCCCAAAGCGTTTTACAACTGCTGGATTACTTTTGAAGTGCAGTCACTGTTATTTGCACAGTCAAACACAGCAGGGAATTTGAATACGACTCGATCCCACAAAACAGCACCAGGGATGAGCGACTTCACAAGCCATTGTTGGTTTGAGGGACAAACGTTGCCCTGGATACCCGGGAAGAATTTCCCCTGCTCTTCTACAAATAGCAGCTGTGGGATCTTGTACGTCCACCGGAGAGACAGGCAGTGTTGCGTCTCATCTCAGAATGGCGGCACCTCCAACAGTGGCCCACTCCCTCAGTGAGAGCGCAGCAATGACAGCGCGGATTATGTGCTCAAGTCCTGCGGGGACTTTAAACCCCCTGGCTCAGAGGGGAAGAATGCTACCGACCGAGGAAAGCTGACACTTGGGATTAAAGCTTATCTCTGCTACGTGTCGTGTGACAATTATATTTAAAGTGGTACCGAAGCTCGTGCAGCATGTTGTTAAATTGAAGACGGAAGCACCATGCTGCTGGATGCTGGAGACCTGAAACACAAGCAGAAAATGCTGGAGCCCGCTCAGCAGGTTCAGGCAGAAACAGCCCGTTAAATTCGGCTCCATAGCGCCCGGGTTTTTCGGTGCTGTTTTCTGCCCAAAATGGCGTCCAAGCCACATGCGGCACTTCTGAGTGCGAGCAGCGCCGTACGCTATTTTGAAAAGAAAGCACCTTTCATGACCACTGAACGTCTCAAAGCACTTTACAGCCAATGAAGTACTTTTGAAGTGTAGTCATGGTTGTAATGTGAGAAGCGCAGCAGCCAAACTGTGCACAGCAAGCTCCCACACACAGCAATGTGATCATGACCAGATAATCCATTTTTTTTTGTGATGTTGATTGTGGGATAAATATTGGCCCCAGGACACCGGGGAGAACTCCCCTGCTCTTCTTCGAAATAGTGCCATGGGATCTTTTACGTCCACCTGAGAGAGCAGACGGACCTCAGTTTAACGTCTCATCCGAAAGATGGCACCTCCGACAGTGCAGCACTCCCGTAGCACTGCACTGGGAGTGTCAGCCTAGCTGTGTTTTTGTGTTCACATCTCTGGAGAGGGACATGAACCCACAACCTTCTGACTCAGAGGCGAGAGTGCTGCCCACTGAGTCACGGCTGACACTGTTTGGTGGGGTCGTTAGCACGGGCGATGGGACTGTGCAGCGGAAGTACGCAGAGTGGACAGGTCGTGATGTGTTTTGAAGCCAATTTAGCCTCCAACGCTGGAGCTAACGCCATCTCTTAACCTCGCACTGCTGAACATGTGTTCAGCACCAAGAAGGGTCCCCCCCATTCCCCACCCCCATCCCTCCTCCCCCTCCCACCCCTCCCCCCCACTCCACTCCCCCACCTGCTTCATTTAAAGGGATCATCAACTGGTTTCAGCTTGGTAGAAAATTGATTCCCACGGGCTCTCGGTGCATTTGTCGAGGTGCTTGGCACTTTGTTATCTGATTTGAAGTCGCTTAAGTGTCCAGGGAGTGTTGTGGAAGATTACTTCAGTTGTTCTCAGACATGCTGCAATAGTTTGGACCCGCCCTTGGCCTGCAGCACGACAGGGAGAATGAGCAGAGGAGACACAGAGGAGGACAAGCTGCTCAAAGAGGGAGGAGGAGGAGGGTGAAAAGGACTGTCAGCAGGAGGCCATATCTATGCAGGGTCATCAGGGAGCGAGGAGCAGTGTATGCAACGTCTCCACTTCACGGAGGCGGGGCTCGCAGATATCTGCAAAACTGCAGCCTCAGAGCAGGGCAAGGATGGCTTTGTCAGTGGCTGTAAAGGTCAGCGTGGCCATGAATTTTTATGTGTCGGATTCCTCCCAGCCTGGAGCAGGTGATATTTCTAACATCTCACCTCCTGACTCCCCAAAGCCTCCCCACCATCTACAAGGCACAAGTCAGGAGTGTGATGGAACACTCTCCACTTCCCTGGATGGTGCAGCTCCAACAACATTCGAGAAGCTCGACGCCATCCAGGACAAAGCAGCCGCGTGATTGGCCCCCCATCCACCACCTTCAACACTCACTCCCTCCACCACCGGCGCACCGTGGCTGCAGTGTGTACCATCTACAAGATGCATTGCAGCAACTCGCCAAGGCTTCTTCGGCAGCACCTCCCAAACCCACGACCTCTACCACCTAGAAGGACAAGGGCAGCAGGCGCATGGGAACACCACCACCTCCACGTTCCCCTCCCAGTCACACACCATCCTGACTGGGAAATATATCGGCCGTTCCTTCATCGTCGCTGGGTCACAATCCTGGAACTCCCTCCCTAACAGCACTGTGGGAGCACCTTCACCACACGGACTGCAGCGGTTCAAGAAGGCGGTTCACCACCACCTTCTCAAGGGGCAATTAGGGATGGGCAATAAATGTCGGCCTTGCCAGCGATGCCCACATCCCAGGAACAATTTTTTTTTAATCTCCCAGTTTGCCGTGCACTGTTGTGTAAGGAGGTGAGGGAGGTTCTGTGAATACCAGAGAGAAGCAGGAAGAGCGAGCTCGTGATTTCCGCAGGATAGCAGGCTTCCCCTGGTGCAGGGCACCATGGACTGCACGCACGTCGCTTTGCACGCGCCGCATCTAAATGCTGAGATATACTTCAAGCGGAAGGGATTCCGCTCCCTCAACGCCCAGCTGGTGTACGACCATCGTCAGCGTATCCTGTAGCTCAATACTTGGTGTCCTCATGTCTCTGGATCATTAGCCAAGGCCTCTGGATTATATAACCACTATACAGCCAATAAACCACTCGTAGTGTGATCCACTGACACCTGGGAGTCCCTGGCCAAAGACCGCCCTAAGTGGAGGAAGTGCATCCGGGAGGGCCCTGAGCACCTCGAGTCTCGTCGCCGAGAGCATGCAGAAACCAAGCGCAGTCAGCGGAAGGAGCGTGCGGTAAACCAGTCCCACCCTCCCCTTCCCTCAACCACTGTCTGTCCCACCTGTGACAGGGACTGTAATTCCTGTATTGGACTGTTCAGTCACCTGAGAACTCACTTTTAGAGTGGAAGCAAGTCTTCCTCAATTCCAAGGGACTGCCTATGATGATGAGTCACTATTACAATGTAGGAGACGCAAAGACATTCAACCCCTCCATTGTGGTCCAACGAGAACCCAGGTCTGACTATTCCATCACGGAGTCTCACCTCCAGCATCTGTTGATCGACCTCTTTAACAGTAACAGCTGAAAAGGTGCATATTTTCATTATCTCGCATTCCTTGGAGAATCCCTAGCGGCAAGCGAGCTGCTGACATCTTGCGAGAACCCGGGTAGTGGAAGGTACTTAACGTGATGTCTGATGAATGCTGTTTGATTCCATGTTGGGATTGAAGAGCTCCACATCTCATTACCTCGCCTACTTTTCCCATTACGGCCCGGGTTTTGGTGATTAACTTGGCTGCCACCGCACTGCAAACCTATCTGAGAGACACTTGACATTTGCTGTAATGAACTTGTTCAAATATATTAGCTTCATACACTTTTAGTGAGCGGATTACATCCCAGCCAACTATTGGGTGAAAGAAAAGCAAGATTTCCTTTACACATTCTTTGAAAGGTTGCTAAATTATTCATAGTTGTCAGCAAGCATAGAATAGAAATTTACAGCACGGAAGGAGGCCATTTCGGCCCATCGTGTCCACGCTGGCCGACCAAGAGCTACCCAGCCTAATCCCACTTTCCAGCTTTCGGTCCGAAGCCGTGCAGGTTACAGTACTTCAGGTGCACATCCAAGCACCAAATGTTCTCTGTAATTGTTTATCGGGCTGCACGACCCCTTTAAGGGGCTGTGTGGGTCATTGAAAACACCGCACATGGACGGTTTTCGATTGAAAAGCCGGCAAGTTGGCTGCAGAGGACCCGTGGGGGCTGCTCGGCCTTGCAGCTTACAGGGGACATTGGCTGTCAGCCGCGGCTTAGTGACTCGCACTCTAGCCTCTGAGTCCGAACAATGCTAGATCAAGTCCCACTCCTGAGGCTATGTGCACAATCGGGGCTGGTACCTCCAGACTTGACAACTCCAACGCCCTTCTGGCCAGCCTCCCACATTCTACGCAAACTCGAGGTGATCCAAAACTCAGCTCCCCGTGTCCTGACTCACACCAAGACCCGCTCACCCATCACCCCCTGTGCCCAGTGTCCTGACTCACACCAAGTCCCACTCACCCATCACCCCCTGTGCCCAGTGTCCTGACTCACACCAAGACCCGCTCACCCATCACCCCCTGTGCCCAGTGTCCTGACTCACACCAAGTCCCACTCACCCATCACCCCCTGTGCCCCGTGTCCTGACTCACACCAAGTCCCGCTCACCCATCACCCCCTGTGCTCACTGCCCCGTGTCCTAACTCGCACCAAGTCCCACTCACCCATCACCCCCTGTCCTGACTCACACCAAGACCCGCTCACCCATCACCCCCTGTGCCCAGTGTCCTGACTCACACCCAGTCCCACTCACCCATCACCCCCTGTGCCCCGTGTCCTGACTCACACCAAGACCCGCTCACCCATCACCCGCTGTGCCCCGTGTCCTGACTCACACCAAGTCCCGCTCACCCATCACCCCCTGTGCTCACTGCCCCGTGTCCTAACTCGCACCAAGTCCCACTCACCCATCACCCCCTGTACTCACTGACCTATATCGGCTCCCGGTTAAGCAACGCCTCGATTTCAAAATTTTCATCCTTGTTTTTAAGTCCCTCCATGGCCCTCGCCCCTCCCTCTCTCTGTAATCTCCTCCAGCCCCACAACCCCCCGAGATTCCTGCGCTCCTCTAATTCTGCCCTCCTGACCATCCTGATTATAATCGCTCCACCATCGGTGGCCGTGCCTTCTGTTGCCTGGGCCCCAAGCTCTGGAACTCCCTCCCTAAACCTCTCCGCCTCTCTACCTCTCTTTCCTCCTTCAAAACGCTCCTTAAAACCTCCCTCTTTAACCAAGCTTCAGGTCAACTGCACCAATTTCTCCTTATTTGGCTCGGTATCAAATATTTTGACGAATAACACTCCTGAGAAGCGCCTTGGAATGTTTTACTACATTAAAGGCGCTATATAAATATAAGTCGTAGTTGGTACCCAGTGCTGCATTGTTGGAGTTGGGTTACAAGCTTGTGTCGTACAGGTACAATAAGCAATGAAGAAAGTAAATGGTATGTTGGCCTTTATAACAATTGGATTTGAGTATAAGAGTAAAGACGTCTTACTGCAATTATATAGGGCCCTGGTGAGGCCACACCTGGAGTATTGTGTACAGTTCTGGTCTCCTGAACTAAGGAAGGATATACTTGCCATACAGGGAGTGCAATGAAGGTTCACCAGACTGATTCCTGGGATGGGGAGATTGTCCTATGAGGAGAGATAAGAACATAAGAACATAAGAAATAGGAGCTCCGCCATTTAATACGATCATGGCTGATCCGATCATGGACTCAGCTCCACTTCCCTGCCCGCTCCCCATAACCCCTTATCCCCTTATTGATTAAGAAACTGTCTATTTCTGTCTTAAATTTATTCAATGTCCCAACTTCCACAGCTCTCTGAAGCAGCGAATTCCACAGATTTACAACCTTCTGAGAGAAGAAATTTCTCCTCATCTCTGTTTTAAATGGGCGGCCCCTTATTCTAAGATCGTGCCCCCTAGTTCTAGTCTCCCCTATCAGTGGAAACATCCTCTCTGCATCCACCTTGTCAAGCCCCCTCATAATCTTACACGTTTCGATAAGATCACCTCTCATTCTTCTGAATTCCAGTGAGTAGGGGCCCAACCTACTCAACCTTTCCTCATAGGTCAAGCCCCTCATCTCGAGAATCAACCGAGTGAACCTTCTCTGAACTGCCTCCAAAGCAGGTATATCCTTTCGTAAATATGGAAATCAAAACTGCACGCAGTATTCCAGGTGTGGCCTCACCAATACCTTGTATAGCTGTAGCAGGACTTCCCTGCTTTTATACTCCATCCCCTTTGCAATAATGGCCAAGATTCCATTGACCTTCCTGATCACTTGCTGTACCTGCATACTATCTGTCATTTATCTCCCATTACTCTATATAACTGTATCTTACCATGCTATACATGACTGTAACTGGATATGACCTGTAACAATAAGCATACCTTACCACCAGGGGTGCACTTGCAGGAGACACTCCATACCTGTCCCACTGAGGTATATAAAGGGAGATCTCAGGCAAGTGCAGCACTGGAGAGCTGGAATTAAAGGTGCAGGTCCTGAGTGACCTTGACTTCAGCCTGTGTCTCGTGTGAGTCAGTACATTAGAGTCAGGACTTTACAGTGGCGACGAGTTACGGGATCACAGAATCCATAGAATGGCTACCAACAGCTCAGATGAGAAATACAATGCTGGAGACAATTGGGATGACTTTATAGACCAAAGACTGGCTGGGCGACGATAAGGCAGACAAGAGAAGAGCCCATCTTTTGACCAGCTGTGGCTCGAAAACATACGCTTTAATGAAAGACCTGCTGGCACCCGAGAAACCAGCAAGCAAGTCATTTGAGGAGTTGAGCAAACTGGTGAGAGACCACCTGAAGCCAGCGAGCAGCCTACACATGGCCAGACACAGGTTCTACAACTACAGACGCTGTGTGGGCCAAAGCATACCCGACTTCGTGGCGGAACTTCGGAGGCTGGCTAGTTCATGTGAGTTCCCCGATGAACTAAGGAGAGAAGTACTGAGCGACTTTTTTATTGAAGGAATAGACCACGCAGGCATATTCCGAAAGCTTATAGAGACTAAGAACTTGACTCTAGAGGCAGCAGCACTGGTCACACAGACGTTCTTGGCAGGCGAAGAAGAAACGAGGCTGATCTATACTTCGGGTACAACAACCAACGTGGCATCGGAACAAGGGGTTCACATTGTGAAACAAACCGCTACCCCCACACACAGACAAAGGCAGGAGAGCAGGCCTTCAACAGCAGACAGTGGCACCAGAAGCCATCAAAATCAAGGGCCACATGAACAGCCGATCACACCTCATCAACCCACAATGCGAGCAATCAACAACAGATTGAGAGACGCTCAAGGGAGATCAGCCAGATGCAGCTCATCCTTCGGAAACAATGGAAATGATCTGTGTTGGAGATGTGGGGGAAGGCACTCAACCAGGGTGTGTCGATTTCAGCATGCCGTTTGCAGAAACTGCAACTACACAGGGCATCTGACTCGCATGTGCAGAAAAACAGCAGCTCGGCTGGTATATGAATCGGAAGGGTCGGAAATCAGACCAGAAGATGGTTGGAACAGTGCACGGGACGCCGAGGTACAACGGGTTAACACGATCAATGTCCACTCTTCTTACACCAAGACGCCTCCAATTATGATGAAGGTTCTACTCAACGGGATACCCGTCAACATGGAACTGGACACGGGGGCCAGTCAATCCCTCATGAGCGTTCAACAATTTGAACAGCTGTGGCCGCACAAAAGCAACAGACCAAAACTCACAAAGATCGACACTAAACTAAGGACCTATACCAAAGAAATCGTCCCAGTCCTTGGCAGCGCCATGCTCTCAGTCACACACAAAGGGATAGTGCACCGACTTGCCCTGTGGATTGTCCCCGGAGATCTCCCAACACTGTTGGGGAGAAGCTGGCTAGCAGAACTTAACTGGAAATGGGATGATGTTCACGCCATGTCGTCAGAGGAACGGACCTCCTGCTCAACAGTTCTAAGCCATTTTGAACATCTCTTTCAGCCAGGTGTGGGCACCTTCCAAGGGGCTAAAGTTAGAATCTACATCACACAGAATGCCAGACCGGGCCATCACAAGGCTAGAGCTGTGCCTTATGTGATGAGGGAAAAGATTGAAAACGAACTGGACCGGCTTCTGCGGGAAGGCATAATTTCTCCCGTGGAATTCAGCGACTGGGCAAGCCCCATCATCCCCGTCATGAAGTTAATGGATCCGTGCGAATCTGTGGGGATTACAAGTCTACCATAAACAGAGTCTCCCTACAGGACCAATACCCACTGCCCAGAGCGGAGGACCTATTTGCCACGTTGGCTGGAGGAAAACTTTTCTTGAAACTTGACCTCACATCTGCGTATATGACGCAAGAAATGACCGAAGAGTCTGAGCTACTCACCACCATCAACACACATCGAGGCCTTTTCATGTACAATCGATGCCCATTCGGCATCAGGTCGGCAGCTGCTATATTCCAGCGCAACATGGAGAGTCTGCTCAAGTCCATCCCGGGGACGGTTGTGTTTCAAGATGACATACTCATCACGGGCAGGGACACCGACTCTCATCTCCGCAATCTTGAGGAAGCACTAAGTCGATTGGATCGGGTCGGCCTAAGAGTTAAGAAATTCGAGTGCCTGTTTCTTGCGCCTGAGGTTGAATTTTTGGACAGAAGGATTGCCGCTGATGGAATCCGCCCAACAGAGTCCAAAACTGAAGCGATTCGCTTGGCACCCAGGCCCCGGAATGTCTCGAAACTGCGCGCCTTTCTCGGGCTACTCAATTACTTTGGGAACTTTAAACAGCTGGAGCCTCTCCATGTGCTACTCAGAAAGGGGTGCGATTGGTTTTGGGGGGACGCCCAAGAACGCGCCTTCAATAAGGCACGCAACCTTCTGTGTTCCAAGAGTGTTTTAGCCTTTTTTGACCCAGGTAAAAAGTTAGTCCTTACTTGTGATGTGTCAGCGTACGGGGTCAGGTGCGTTTTACAGCACGTCAATGATGCGGGTAAATTGCAGCCCGTTGCTTATGCCTCCAGGTCACTTTCACGGGCGGAGCGCGGATACGGAATGGTAGAGAAGGAGGCGTTCGCGTGCGTGTACGGTGTCAAAAAGATGCACCAATACCTTTTCGGGGCCAAGTTTGCGTTAGAAACCGACCACAAACCCCTCACGTCCCTACTATCCGAGTGCAAGGCAATCAACGCCAACGCCTCGGCGCACATTCAGCGGTGGGCATTCATGCTGGCGTCCTACGACTACACGATAAGGTACAGACCAGGCACAGACAACTGTGCCGACGCGCTTAGCAAGCTACCCCTGGTGACCACAGAAGGGTCCGTCGAACAGGACTGTGAGATAGTCATGGCAATCAATGCCTTTGAATCCACAGGTTCACCCATGACGGCTCGCCAAATCAGAGCCTGGACGACCAAGAACCCCACGTTATCTCTCGTTAAAAGATGCGTTTTAACCGGTGACTGGGCAGAGGCTCGCGATGTCTGCCCCGAGAAGGTCAAACCTTTCCATAGGCGCATGCATGAACTATCGCTACAGGCAGACTGCCTAATGTGGGGCAGCCGAGTAGTTATGCCCTTATGAGGCAGGGAGGCGTTTGTCCGGGAGCTCCATCGCGAGCACCCGGGGATCGTCCTTATGAAGGCCATAGCCAGATCCCACGTCTGGTGGCCTGGCATTGACGCGGACTTGGAGCTCTGCGTCTGTCGGTGCACCATGTGTGCCCAACTCAGTAATGCCCCCAGGGAGGCCCCCCTCAGCCCCTGGCCCTGGCCCACCAATCCGTGGTCGCGGGTGCATGTAGATTATGTGGGCTCATTCATGGGCAAAATGCTCCTCGTAGGCGTTGATGCATTTTCAAAATGGATCGAGTGCACCATTTTAAACTCGAGCACCACCTCCACCACTGTGGAGAGCCTTAGAACCATGTTTGCAACGCACGGCATTCCTGACATAATGGTCCGTGCTTCACCAGCGCAGAATTTCACGATTTTATCATTGACCACGGGGATAAATCACATTAAGACGGCACCTTTCAAGCCGGCCTCCAATGGCCAGGCGGAGTGAGCAGTGCAATCGTTAAACAAGGCATGCTCAGAATCCAAGGTCCCATGCTGCAGAGCCGCCTGTCGCGACTGCTGCTGGCATACAGATCTCGTCCGCATTCGTTGACTGGGGATCCATCGCGCAACTATTGATGAAACGCATCTTAAAGACCAGGTTCTCGTTAATCCTCCCAGACATGCATGAAATTGTTGAGGCTAAGCGTCAAAAGCTAACTGAGTACCATGACCGAAGTTCGAGCGGAAGGTGGAATGAGATAGGGGACAAAGTGTTTGTGCTAAACTATGGCCGGGGTCCCAAATGGCTTGCAGGGACAGTAACAGATAAAGAGGGAAACAGGCTACTGGTTGTACAAATGGACAATGGCCAAACCTGCCGGAGGCATGTAGACCAAGTAAAAAGTAGATTCACTGATCACACTGAAGAACCAGAGGCAGACTACAATGTGGAACTCACACCACATCTGGTGGACAGACAGGTGGAACAACCTGAGGAAAGGGCAGTCTCAACAGACAGCCCAGGCGAGATACCAGCAATCACACCGAACGATAAACAGGCACCAAGGCAAACAACTGAACCACAAGTAAGACGCTCCACACGAGAGTGCAGACCACCTGAGAGACTGAATCTATAAAGGCAATAAGACCTTGGGGGAGGGTGATGTCATGTATCTCACATTACTGTATATAACTGTAACTTACCATGCTATACATGACTGTAACTGGATATGACCTGTAACAATAAGCATACCTTACCACCAGGGGTGCACTTGCAGGAGACACTCCATACCTGTCCCACTGAGGTATAGAAAGGGAGGTCTCAGGCAAGTGCAGCACTGGAGAGCTGGAATTAAAGGTGCAGGTCCTGAGTGACCTTGACTTCAGCCTGTGTCTGGTGTGAGTCAGTACATTAGAGTCAGGACTTAACACTATCCTTTTGTGTTTTATGCACAAGTACCCCCAGGTCCCACTGTAGTGCAGCACTTTACAATCTATCTCCGTTTAAATAATAACTTGCTCTTTGAGTTTTTTCTGCCAAAGTGCATGACCTCACACTTTCCAAAATTACACTCCATCTGCCAAATTTTTGCCCACTCACTTAGCCTGTCTATGTCCTTTTGCAGATTTTTTGTGTCCTCGTCACACATTGCTTTACCTCCCATCTTTGTATCGTCAGCAAACTTGGCTACATTACACTCAGTCCCTTCTTCCAAATCATTAATATAGATTGTAAATAGTTGGGGTCCCAGCACTGATCCCTGTGGCACCCCACTAGTTACTGGTTGCCAACCCGAGAATGAACCATTTATCCCGACTCTCTGTTCTCGGTTCGTTAGCCAATCCTCTATCCATGCTAATATATTATCCCCAACCCCATGAACTTTTATCTTGTTCAGTAACCTTTTATGTGACATCTTGTCAAATGCCTTCTGGAAATCCAAATACACCACATCCACTGGTTCCCCCTATCCACCCTGTTCGTTACATCCTCAAAGAACTCCAGCAAATTTGTCAAACGTGGCTTCCCTTCATAAATCCATGCTGACTCTGCCTGACTGAATTTTATTTTTCCAAATGTCCTGCTACTGCTTCTTTAATAATGGACTCCAACATTTTCCACAGATGTTAGGCTATTGAGTAGACTAGGTTTATATTCAGTAGAAGAATGAGAAATGATTTCATTGAAACACTCAGTCTGCAAATAAGGGGTTGACCATTTAGATGAGGAGAAATTTATTCCCTCAGAGGGTGGTGAATCTTTGGAATTCTCTGCCCCAGAGGGCTGTGGAGGCTCAGTCATTGAGTATATTCAGGACAGAGATCACTAGATTTTTGGATATTAAGGGAAGCAAGGGATCTGGGGATAGTGCAGGCAAGTGGAGTTAAAGTAGAAGATCAGCCATGATCTCATTGAATGGCGGATCAGGTTCGAGGGGCCGAATGGCCGACTCCTGCTCTAATATCATAAGTTCTTATGTGTCTCTGGAGTACTGCTGGAAACTATGAACATCTGGCTCAGAGGCCAGAGGGCTACCCATTGAGCCATGGCCTGAGATTTGAGTGGTTGAGAATGTGAAAACAAATAGAAAGAAAGACTTGCATTTATATAGCACCTTTCACGACCACCGGACATTTCAAAGCACTTTACAGCCAATGAAGTACTTTTTGGAGCGCAGTCACTGTTGTAATGTGGGAAACGCGGCAGCCAATTTGTGCACAGCAAGCTCCCACACACAGCAATGTGATAATGACCAGATAATCTGTTTCAGTGATATTGATTGAGGAATAAATATTGGCCCCAGGACACCGGGGATAACTCCCCTGCTCTTCTTCGAAATAGTGCCGTGGGATATTTTACATCCACCTGAGAGATCAGACGGGGCCTCGGTTTAACGTCTCATCTGAAAGACGGCACCTCCGACAGTGCAGCACTCCCTCGGTATAGAATTAGACAGTCCCTCATATCACGGATCACCTGTTTCCACACCAAAAAGGGATGAGTTCACAGGTGTTTCAATGATGGACCTGACATTCTCGGCCCGAATTACATATTGAAGGGTGGAAGATGCCTGTGGGTGGATTTGTTTAACGTGGGGTGACCGTTGCACACCAGCCACCACACGGGCTTGACAGAGCGAGGTCTTGATTCAATGGCCAGGGTTAACCAAGACGACCGGAGACCAGCTCTGCTGCACAGACCTCGTGCGCACACATATCACAGTGTGGACTTGCCCTTGCTGACACTCCCTTAGTACTGACCCTCCAACAGTGCTTTGCTCCCTCAGTACTGCCCCTCCAACAGTACGGCACTCCCTCAGTACTGCCCCTCCAACAGTGCAGCACTCCCTCAGTACTGCCCCTCCGACAGTGTAGCGCTCCCTCAGTACTGCCCCTCCAACAGTGCACCACTCCCTAAGGGTACTGCCCCTCCGACAGTGCAGCACTCCCTCAGTACTACCCCTCTGACAGTGCGGCGCTCCCTCAGTACTGCCCCTCTGACAGTGCGGCGCTCGCTCAGTACTGCCCCTCCGACAGTGCAGCGCTCCGTCAGTACTGCCCCTCCGACAGTGCGGCACTCTCTCAGCACTGGCCCTCCAACAGTGCGGCACTCCCTCAGTACTGCCCCTCCAACAGTGCGGCACTCCCTCAGTACTGCCCCTCCAACAGTGTGGCACTCCCTCAGCACCTATAACGAGCACCAGGCCTGGCCACATCAGATCTACGATCGTGGAGTCTGGCGCCAGCAGGATTGAGAACAGATCTGACAGAGAAACAGCCACTAAAATGTAGCCACAGAGCACACATGGGACGTGAAACACTAATCCAAGGGGCCGAGATAAGATCAGGGACTGCAAGAGTAAGGGAATGAGTGAAGAGCGAGAAAGTTCACTTTGTTAATTTTCTTTTGGAAATTGCAGCAAGATTAACATTCAGTGTGTGTTGCCTTGGGATTGGAGCAATTAATATCGGTGACACATTTAGGGAGATAGTCTCAATTAACAGTGCAAAGCCCGTGATTTATAGTTCACTTCTGAATACCCTGGCTTCTGCCTCTCTGTTTCCGTTGGAGCTACAAGCCTATCATGTCGGCATGACATCCGGACTGGGAAAATGTATCATAAAGGAACATACTTCATCAGCATACAGGGAAAACAGAGACACAAATTCCCAAACAAAGTGGGCTACAGAAACACAGGTGTAATGTATTTGCTTCATGGGTTCTTTGCTTAAGAATGCACAGCAACACATTGCTATTAAGAACTAGTTGGTTTATTAGCAAAGGTTTAACAATCACACTACACATTACCAGTTCATCCACCAGGCTCACAACTGCATACCACATCGTGGATGAGCTAGACCAAACTGGCTGGGGTTTTATTGAGTCTTGTGAACATCACGTGACTGGCTAAGCCACTCACAATGCAACAGCTCCACAACTGTTTTAATTAACAGACAAAGCCGAGTACCCCCTTATTGCAGGGACACAAGGACCCATAAATTAACAATAAAACTTTAAAGGAACCATAACCGATCAAATTGAAATTTGGTTGCCGGGGGTGATGATGCACTCCAGTCCCTCCGGCGCCCACCTCTCGCGGAAGGCCGCGAGCGTACCGGTGGACACCGCGTGCTCCATCTCCAGGGACACCCTGGCTCGGATGTAACCGCGGAAGAGAGGCAGGTAGTCGGGCTGAACGACCCCCTCGACCGCCCGCTGCCTGGACCGGTTAATGGCACCCTTGGCCGTGGCAACAATCCTACAAACCTGTGCTCATACTCACAGATGCATATATGACACCCTTGACAGCGGCTCATCAATATTCTCTGCTTAGCGTTTCCCCTTCTCTCCTCTTCTTTCCTAGATGTTACATTCTGATGCATTTTGGTAGGAAGAATGAGGGAAGGCAATATAAATTAAATGGTATAATTTTCAAGTGGGTGCAGGAACAGAGAGTCCCGGGGGTGTAGGTACACAAATCTTTGAAGGTGGACAATCTTTCAAAAAACATACGCCATCCTGGGCTTTATAAATAAAGTTTTAAAAAGCAAGAAAGTTATGCCAAATCTTTGTAAATTACTGGTCAGGGCCCAGCTGGAGTGTGGTGGCCAATTCTGGGCACCACACTGGGAAGGATGTGAAGGCCTTGGAGAGGGTGCAGGGGAGATTTACACAACTGGTACCAGGGATGGGGGATTTCAGTCAGCTGGAGAGACTGCAGAAGCTGGGGTACAGTGCCGTATGTGTCGGCCGTGACTCAGTGGGCAGCACTCTCGCCTCTCAGTCTGAAGGTGGTGGGTTTCAGTGCTACTCCCAGAGACCTGAGCATGAAAATCTAGGCCGATACTACAGAGCAGCGCTCAGGGAGTACTGCACTGTCGGAGGGGCAATACTGCGGGAGCGCCCCACTGTCGGAGGAGCAGTACTGAGGGAGTGCCGCACAGTCGGAGGAGCAGTACTGAGGGAGTGCCGCACAGTCGGAGGGGCAGTACTGAGGGAGTGCCGCACAGTCGGAGGGGCAGTACTGAGGGAGTGCCGCACAGTCGGAGGGGCAGTACTGAGAGAGCGCCGCACTGTCAGAGGGGCAGTACTGAGGGAGCGCCGCACTGTCAGAGGGGCAGCACTGAGGGAGCGCCGCACTGTCAGAGGGGCAGTACTGAGGGAGCGCCGCACTGTCGGAGGGGCAGTACTGAGGGAGTGCCGCACTGTCGGAGGGGCAGTACAGAGGGAGTGCCGCACAGTCGGAGGGGCAGTACTGAGGGAGCGCCGCATTGTCGGAGGGGCAGTACTGAGAGAGTGCTGCACTGTCGGAGAGGCAGTACTGAGGGAGCGCCGCACTGTTGGAGGGGCAGTACTGAGGGAGTGCCGCACTGTCAGAGGGGCAGTACTGAGGGAGCGCCGCACTTTCGGAGGGGCAGTACTGAGGGAGCGCTGCACTGTCGGAGGGGCAGTACTGAGGGAGTGCCGCACTGTCGGAGGGGCAGTACTGAGGGAGCGCCGCACTGTCAGAGGGGCAGTGCAGAGGGCGGTGCTGTCTCTCGGATGAGACATTAAAATGAGGTCCCGTCTGCTCTCTCAGGTGGATGTAAAAGATCCCATGGCACTATTTCGAAGAAGAGCAGGGGAGTTATCCCCAGTATCGTGGGGCCAATTTTATCCCCCAATCAACATAACAAAAACAGATTATCCGGTCTTTATCTCATTGCTGTGTGTGAGAGCTTGTTGTGCGTAAAATGGCTGCCGCGTTTCCCATTAGAACAGCGACTACACTCCAAAAGTACTTCATTGGCTGTAAAGCGCTGTGGGACACCTTGAGGTTGTGAAAGAAGCTGCAGCCTTTCTTTCTTTTAAGAGCAGAGAAGGTTAAAGAAAGGCTTGAAAGACTTGCCTTTCACGAGCACCGGACGTCTCAAAGCGCTTTACAGCCAATGAAGTACTTTTGGGGATCTTTTGCCCTGTTCTTTGAGGTGCCCATCTCCCCCCTGTCTCCCAGTTAATACCAGCACCGCTGGTTCTATGCCTGACCTGGGATTGGTTGTTGCTGGCACTGGATACATTACATTACACGGGATATACGGCCCAGAAACAGTCCATTGGGCCCAACCAGTCCGTGCCGGCGTTTATGCTCCACTCGAGCCTCCTCCCGTCTTTCCCCATCTAAATCTATCAGCATAACCCTCTATTCCCTTCTCCCCCGTATGCTTGTCCAGCTTCCCCTTAAATACATCGATACTATTCCCCTCAACCCCTCCCTGTGGCAGCGAGTTCCACATTCTCACCGCTCTCTGGGTAAAGAAGTTTCTCCTGAATTCCTCATTGGATTTCTGGGTGACGATCTTATATTGATGGCCTCTAGTTATGCTCTTTCCCACAAGTGGAAACAGTCCCTCTGTACCCACTCTATTAAAACTGTCATGTATGTATGCTTGGGGTTACTAGCCACCAGGGGGCGCCACTGCCGGAGGTCATTGGGCTGTAAGCACGTGCGTGCGGGCCAGGTATATAAAGCAAGCCACCATGTAATGTGGGTACTTTGCGCCCGAATAAAGTTGAGCCAGGTTTGCACCTGAGTGAGTTTATCGAGTTATTATAAAAATAACAAAAACCTTTCATCATTTTAAAAACCTCTATTAGATCACCTCTCAGCCTTCTTTTTTCAACAGAAAAGAGACCCAGCCTGTTCATCCTTTCCTGAGAAGTGTACCCTCGCATTTCTAATATCATCCTTGTAAATCTTCTCTGCGCCCTCTCCAGTGCCTCTGTATCCTTTCTATAACATGGCGACCAGAACTGTACGCAGTGCTCCAAGTGTGGTCTAACCAAGGTTCCATACAGGTTAGCATAACTTCCCTAATTTTCAATTTTATCCCTCTAGAACCTATACCTCGATAACTAGTGTTTGGTTTGCTTTATTTAATAGCCTTGCTAGAAATAAGGTGGATATTAACTCCCCAGAACCGACAACCTTCACTTCGAAGAGCATAAAATTCACAAAAAACAAACAAATGTAAAGCTTTGCAGATTACTTTGTAAAGGTCAGTATTGTTCTTGGGTGAGTTTGACTTTTTGGCGTGGATCTTTACTGGGGTGGGATTTCCAGAATGCCAGTGTTATGTCTATACCTATGAATGACTCCACGAGGCAATATGATGTACTCAAACTGTAGTGACCTTGGTCCTTTATTCATAACTCCAGAGTGAGGCACAAGCATGGTGGCTCCCCTTTTATACAGCCCCTGTCACCAGGGCAGGAAACTCCTGGTCTTCACCAGTTGCACCCTCTAGTGGTGCCAGCATAGTATCGACACAGTATTGTATTGATAGTACATCAGGTAAACAAGTCTCCATCTTATGCAACTATATAGTGACTACACAGAGAGTATATCTATATCTGCATATATAACATCACTCTCCCCCAAGTCCTTTGTGTCAATTACCTTTGCACTATGTGCTCTGGCTTAGCTCTCCCCAGACTTAAGTGCCAATAGCCCTTGCATATTGGCTATGCTTTGATTTGGCTGTCTTCCTGTTAACCCCCAAGTCCTTTTGCCACAACGTTGGGGAGTGGTTACCAGTTTGGATTGTTCGATGTTGCAGTGGAGGTTCCAGTGGGTTTTGGATGTGATCCATGTGTGTGTCAATGGCTACATACATTCATTTCCCTCCTCCCGCCCCCTCTCCCCCCCCGCCACAGTGAGATTGTGCAGCTGGCCCGTTACATTAACATACATGATCAGACACAGTGCAAGTACAAAAATAGTTTGTATCGTGGCACCTTGGTTCAGTGACTTACATTTGTTCCGTTTTACGGTCGTGCACCAGGATTGGGTAGATTGCATTCACGGTTCAGTCATGGTCAGTACTGAGGTAGCAGTACATGTATGCGAGGACGCTGGTTCCAGAGCAACCGGACGGGGTCCTAGTCATCTGATAGCGGCGCTGTGCCCCCTGCTAGCGGGGTGGGCTTGGTTCACTCACCAAGCCTGGACTCAGGGCCTTTGCCGTTGCCTAGTGGTGGGCAGAGCCGCAGATGTGTGGGGCCTCCCTGTCCTCCTTTGAGGGCTGCAGAGTCTTCTGCCTGCTCTCTCACGGTGTTGGGAACCTGGCTGTTCCAGGTCCCGTTTAGGGAACTCGCTGGTTCTGACCTTTTGCTCCGGGACATGGCCGAGGTAGTGACTGGGTCTGGGGGCTGCACCGTCTCCACCCGGGTGTTGGGCAATGGTGGCCGACTGCGCGTATTGGCGCAGTTTTCATTTCCAGGTCCATGGCGAATAGTGCCATTGGGTGCCTGCAGCATGGGATAACTTGTGGGGACACCTGGGACAGGGTATCAGGATCAGCGCCTTTACCCTCCCGAATTCGCTCACTTGCTACTTTTGGAGACACTCTATTCCCGACATCTCACAACAACATTTTGTTCACAATCTTAATCGGTTCGTTACATTGATTGCCATGCATACAATGCCTCTTTAAGTTCAGTTGGTTGCAAGTCTCCTTTAAGAGAACCCTGCTGGCTTTACCCCAATCAAATCCTTTGTCACGCACCACGTGTTGGTCCCTCAGTGTTGCACCTCGTGATATTTCCGTGGCCATCTTTTTTTTCAGCCACGCTGCACCTCGCTGCAGCAGGGACGCCATCTTGCCTCTGTTTTCGAGGTCGACTGCCTTGATCCTTCTCTCCCGCGATTCTGCCACAAAAGCTGTAAGAGTGCCTGTGAATGGTGACAGATTGGGAAAAGGGGAGGTGCAAAGAGACCTGGGTGTCATGGTACATCAGCCATTGAAGGTTGGCATCCAGGTACAGCAGGCGGTTAAGAAAGCAAATGGCATGTTGGCCTTCATAGCGAGGGGATTTGAGTACAGGGGCAGGGAGGTGTTACTACAGTTGTACAGGGCCTTGGTGAGGCCACACCTGGAGTATTGTGTACAGTTTTGGTCTCCTAACTTGAGGAAGGACATTCTTGCTATTGAGGGAGTGCAGCGAAGGTTCACCAGACTGATTCCCGGGATGGCGGGACTGACCTATCAAGAAATACTGGATCAACTGGGCTTATATTCATTGGAGTTCAGAAGAATGAGAGGGGATCTCATAGAAACGTTTAAAATTATGACGGGTTTAGACAGGGTAGATGCAGGAAGAATGTTCCCAATGTTGGGGAAGTCCAGAACCAGGGGTCACAGTCTAAGGATAAGGGGTAAGCCATTTAGGACCGAGATGAGGAGAAACAACTTCACCCAGAGAGTGGTGAACCTGTGGAATTCTCTACCACAGAAAGTTGTTGAGGCCAATTCACTAAATATATTCAAAAAGGAGTTAGATGTAGTCCTTACTACTCGGGGGAATCAAGGGGTATTGCAAGAAAGCAGGAATGGGGTACTGAAGTTGCATGTTCAGCCATGAACTCATTGAATGGCGGTACAGGCTCGAAGGGCCGAATGGCCTACTCCTGCACCTATTTTCTATGTTTCTATGTTTCTATGAATTCGATCTTCCTCCCCAGGAGTCCTGCCACTGGAGCCGGGAAGGTACTTTTAGATCATTCCGGTCGGATCATTGCCACGCAGTCGAGATGGTCGGTCTGTGCCTCAGGTGCTGCGCTGGTCTGTTCTCTGGTGCCTGGCCCAAGCGAAGGTGAGATTTTGCTCTGCCTCTGAGCATGGGGAACAT
The DNA here is from genome assembly GCF_044704955.1 of Pristiophorus japonicus. Lineage (NCBI taxonomy): Eukaryota > Metazoa > Chordata > Chondrichthyes > Pristiophoridae > Pristiophorus > Pristiophorus japonicus. The sequence continues at coordinate 190,315,342 of NC_091989.1, forward strand.
TGATTGCTGGAGTGAAGAGGTCTTCCCATTTCCACTGGATCTTCCCCATCTACCTTCTTCCGAGTAGCGTTGGACCATCACCTGCAACAATCCACAGAGGTAACTTGTGCACCACGCCATTATGGGTTACACTTACATCCGCACTACCAAGGACTGGGATCAGCTCCTTGGTGTAGGTGGGCAACTTTTCCTGTACTGGAACCAGCTCGGGTCGTTTTTCATTCCACAACCTCTCAAAGGCATCCTGGCTCATCACTGACTGGCTCACTCCTGTGTCCACTTCCATGAAGACTGGAACGCTGTTTATCTCGACTTCCACCTTCACTGGAGGACAATCGGTGGTGCAGGTATACACGCCATACACTTCTTCTTGAGGCTGAGCTGCCTCTCTGGTCAAATCATCATACTCCCCACTGGATTCAAAGTCATCTACCGACTCCTCTGCTCGACGGTGAGTCATATTTCTTTTACACATACGCTGGAGGTGGCCCTTCGTGTTACTGGCTTTGCATACGTACTCAGCAAACCGACACTGGTGAGCCCTATGCTATTCGATTAGCACCCCTCGGCAGACTCTGTGTTCTGGAACCCTGAGGTCTGTGCTCTCTGCCCTGGGCAGAGCCATGTTCTACAGTCTTGCCTGTGAAAGGTGCATTCTGTGTACAGTACTTGTCGGGTTTGAGTCCACAGGATGAATGATTTGTTTGGTGCTGCAGGTCGAGGTCATGAACATCTGACTGATGCTGATGGCCTTCTGCAGGTTGACTGTGGTGTTGGCAGATAATAGCTTGTGAAGGAGGCTCTCATGGCCAATTCCTATAATGAAGATGTCTCGCAATGCTTTCGTTGAGGTGCATGCTGAAATCACACGGTGCCGCAAGTCTCCTGAGGTCGGCAGCATATTTTGCAATCTCCTGGCCTTCAGGTCTGCGGTGAGTGTAGAATCTGTGCCTGGCCGTGAGGATGCTCTGTTTGGTTTTAGTTGGCCACGAATTAGTTCAGTCAGCTCATCGTATGTCTTATCCTTGGCCTTCGTGGGTGCCAGCATTTCCCTGATGAGGCGGTAGACCTCGGGCCCACAACTGGTCAGCAGTATGGCCTTGCGTTTCTCCGCCAATGTGTCCGTCTCCCCTGCCAGGTCATTTGCCACGAAATATTGCTTAAGCCTGTCCGTGAAGGCATCCCAATCATCACCCTCTGTGAAGTCTTTCAGTGTGCCAAAAGTCGCCATAATCGCGTGAAAGTCCGTATTCTCGTCGCCAGTTATTCTGTCTGTAATGTACCTATGAATGGCTCCACGAGGCAATGTGTTATACTCAAACTATAGTGACCTTGGACCTTTATTCGTAACTCCAGAGTGAGGCAGCCGCATGGTGGCTACCCTTTTATACAGCCCCTGCCACCAGGGCAGGAAACCCCCGGTCTCCACCAGTTGCACCCTCTAGTGGTGCCAGCATAGTATATACACAGAGTAAACCTTATTGACAGTACATCAGGTAAACAAGTCTCCATCTTATGCAACTATATAGTGACTAGTTCCCCTGCTTTCTTTTCCCAACAGTTTCCCCGCCCGGAAGCCAGGCTGATTGACTGACTTGCTCCCAGTCAGGCAAGGAACACTCTGGAATAGGCTGGGGAAGAGGTCACGCGGTGTGTATGTTGGGGGATGGTGTGGTGGTACAACGTGGCTTGGAGCATCGTGGGGAGAGCATGGAGAGTGAGGGAGAGATCAGGGGCACAGATGTAGACTCGGCGGGGGTGGGTGCGGGGGCGGTCGGTGATCGTGAAGGAGAACAAAAGATTTGCATTTATATAGCGCCTTGCACGACCACCGGACTTCTCCAAGCGCTTTACAGCCAATGAAGTACTTTGTGGAGTGTAGTCACTGTTGTAATGTAAGAAACGCAGCAGCCAACTTGCGCACAGCAAGCTCCCACAAACAGCAATGTGATAATGACCAGATAATCTGTTTTTGTTATGCTGATTGAGGGATAAATATTGGCCAGGACACCGAGGATAACTCCCCTGCTCTTCTTCGAAATAATGCCGTGGGATCTTCTACGTTTACCTGAGAGCAGACGGGGCCTCGGTTTAACATCTCATCCGAAAGACGGCACCTCCGACAGTGCAGCACTCCCTCAGTACTGCCCCTCCGACAGTGCGGCACTCCCTCAGTACTGCCCCTCCGATAGTGCAGCACTCCCTCAGTACTGCCCCTCCGACAGTGCAGCGCTCCCTCAGCACTGCCCCTCCGACAGTGCAGCACTCCCTCAGTACTGCTACTCCGACAGTGTAGCACTCCCTCAGTACTGCCCCTCCAACATTGCTGCACTCCCTCAGCACTGCCACTCCGACAGTGTAGCATTCCCTCAGCACTGCGCTGGAGTGTCAGCCTGGATTTTGAGCTGAAGTCTCAGGTGCCTTACAAATGAACTTCAGATGGAATTGAGAAGCAACCCTTTAGTGTGGACTAGGCTCAGGCCAGAGCAGGAGGGAGTTAGTGAACTGTGTTTCACGCTCACAATGGTGGGATTTGAACTTCTAACCTCCGAGTTACTGGCTTCGTACCACAAGCACTACACTACCATTACTCATGGCTGTGATGACAAGGTAGCCTAGTGCCTGATGTGGCCTGGTCTGGAGAGCCTCTTGAAATAGCTCCACACCAGTCAAAGCATTTGCAGTTCCACCATCTGCTGTCTCTGTATCTAACTTGCCATGAGCATCAACAGTGAAGCTTTGGGGGCAAAAAGAACGTCTTGCATTTATATGGCGCCTTTCATAATGCCCCAAAGCACTTTGCAGTCAATGAGGTACTTCTTCAAAACAGTGCCATGGGATCTTTTACGTCCACCTGAGAGAGCAGACGGGGCCTCGGTTTACAATCTCATCCGAAAGATGGCACCTCCGACAGTGCGGCGCTCCCTCAGCACTGCACTGGGAGTGTCAGCCTGGATTTTTGTGCTCAAGTTCCTAGAGTGGGACTTGAACTCACAACCTTCTGACTTAGAAGCCGTTCAACACCTCGAGCTTGATCAGACATTCAATTAGATCGTGGCTAATCTCTATCTTAACTCCAGCCATCGCCCTTGGTTCCATATCCCATGAGTCATGGCTAACACTATTTACACAGAAAAACAGATTTAAAAGGGTGATTGTGAGTAATTTGGGCTGTCATGTCAGTCTGATGGTGAAGGAACATGGAAACGATCTGCCAACACGAGTCTGAAGGTACCCACTTAGAGAAACAAGCAGCGATTGAATAGAAAGGTGGGACAGGAGTTGGAGACCAGTTCTATTTCTGTTCTCGAAAGTCGTTTTGCTTCATTCTCATTGGCGTTTTCCTAAAGGCATTGTCTCTTGGAAGAGGGGAAAGCCATTCAACCTCTGGAGCCTGTTCCAATATTCAATTAGATCGTGGCTAATCTGTATCGTAACTCCATCCACCTACCCTTGGTTCCATATCCCATAATACTTTTGTCTATAAAAAAAACGATCAATCTCAGTACTGAAATTTTGCAATTGACCTCTAGCCTCAACAGCGTTTTGTGGGAGAGAGTTCCAGATTCCCAGCACCCTTTGTGTGAAGATGTGCTTCCTGACATCACCCTGAACGTTAGGTCCACTTATTCTGGTCTCTCCCACCAGAGGAAACAGTTGTTATCCATCCACCCGAGCAACTCCTTCAGCCTTCAATTAAATCACCCCTTCTTCATCTTCTTAACTCAAGTGAATGCAAGCCTAATCTCATCTAATCTTGGAGCTTCAATAGCCCAGAGAAAGAGATAATTGGAAAGAGTTGAAGAAAGACTTGCATTTCTACAGCACCTTTCACAAACACAGGACATTCCAAAATGCTTTCCAGCCAATGAAGTACTTTTTGGAGTGTAGTCACTGTTACAATGTAAGAAACGCGACAGAAAGCTCCCACAAACAGCAATGTGATAATGACCACAAAATCTGCTTTCATGATGTTGGTTGAGGGAATAATATTGCTCGATCAAGATCCACGACGCGGCCTTGGACAACGTGGACCATTTTCCATACCTCAGGAGCCGACTGTCAACAAGGGCAGACATTGACTACGAGGTCCAACACCACCTCCAGTGCGCCAGCGCAGCCTTTGGTCGCCTGAGGAAAAGTGTTCGAAGACCTCAAACCCAGCACCAAGCTCATGGTCTACAGAGCAGTAGTGATACCCGCCCTCCTATATGGCTCACAGACATGGATGATATACAGTAGATACCTCAAACCACTGAAGAAGTACCACCAACACTGCCTCTGCAAGACCCTGCAAATCCATTGGCAGGACAGACACACCAACGTCAGTGTTCTCGCTCAGGCCAACATTCCCAGCATCGAAGCATTGACCACACTCGACCAGCTCCATTGGACGGACCACATCGTCCAATTGCTCAACACGAGACTCCCAAAACAAGCGCTCTACTCAGTGCTCCTACACAGCAAGCGAGTCCCAGGTGGGCAGAGGAAACCTTTCAAGGACACCCTCAAAGCCTCCTCAAAAAAGTGCAACGTCCCCACTGACACCTGGGAATCCCCAGCCCAAGACCGCTCAAAGTGGAGGAGAAGCATCCGGGAAGGCGCTGAGCATCTCGAGTCTCGTCGCCGGGAGCAAGCTGAAGCCAAGTACAAACAGCGGAAGGAGTGTATGACAACCCAAGCCCCCCACCCACCCGTCCCTCCAACCACCGTCTGTCCCACCTGTGACAGAGACTGTGGGTCCCGCATTGGTCTCATCAGTCACCTGAGAACTCAGTGTTAGTGTGGGAGCAAGTCACCCTCGACTCCGGGGGACTGCCTGAGAAGAAGAGGATTGCCCAGGGCACCGGGGATAACTCCCCTGCACTTCTGCAAGATCCTGCAAATCCATTGGCAGGACAGACGCACCAACATCGGTGTTCTCGCTCAGGCCAACATTCCCAGCATCGAAGCACTGACCACACTCGACCAGCTCCATTGGACGGACCACATCGTCCAATTGCTCAACACGAGACTCCCAAAATAAGCGCTCTACTCAGTGCTCTTGGGATCTTTTATATCCACCTAGATGGAAGTTGGGTGCTCAGTTTAACATCTCTTTTGAAAGACAGCACCTCTGACAATGCAGCGTTCCCTCAGCACTGCGCTGGAGTGTCTGCCGAGAGTTTGGTTTCAAGTCTCTGGAGTGGGACTTGAACCCTCGATTGTCTGAGGTAAGAGCTGTCCACCGAGCCATGGCTGACTCTTTAAGTGAAGGAAAACAGATGGGGAAGAGTGAACATTACCTCGCTCTGCTCTGTGCAACACAGTCACCTGTACCTCCATTATACGCAGACTACGGCTGGAACTGCTTCTGCCATTAGTTGGCAAATATTGAACCAGAACATATCTCCGGGCATAACTCCCCTGCTCTTCATTGAAATAGTGCCATGAGATCTTTTAGGTCCACCTGAGAGGGCAGACGTCGGTTTAATGACTCATCAAAAAGACAGCACCTCCAACAGTGCAGCACTCCATTGGGAGTATCAGCCTAGATTTTGTGCTTAAGTTGCTGGAGTGGGATTTGAAATAACCTCCTGACTCAGAAGCAAGAGTGTTACCCACTGAGCCACAGAGTAGCTGAGATGGACAGTATATATAAGGGGTTACTAGATAAGTACATGAGGGAGAATGGAAGAGAAGGCTATGTTGTTAGAATGCGATGAAGAGGGGCGCGAGGAGTCTGGTGGTGAGGATGAACACCAGCACGGACCTGTTGGGCGAATGGGCTGTGTCTGCGCTGTACATTCTGTGTCATTCTACAATGCTCGTCATCCTAACGAGATAACCGTGCCTTGGCTGTTACCTTGACCCGTCTTCTTTGACAGGATTCATTTCAAGGAGCTGACAGCTTATTCAGTGACCCAAGTTGAAGGAGAGGGAGAGACTGGATTCCATCACTGTCAGGCTTAGTGACAGGGGCCATTATCTCGCCACAGCAGCCGTTACACCTGAAGTCTCCAGTGCAAAGTATCCTGTCGACGTAAGCACATTGCAGCGAAGCATTTCTGTGGCACGCAGTGTCTGTCGACAGCTGGATTCTGGCTGGGTGGGACCCCCACGGGCGGGGGCTGGGTGAGCGGGACCCCCACGGGTGGGGGCTGGGTGGGCGGGACCCCCACGAGTGGGGGCTGGGTGGGAGCCTCCATGGGTGTGACCCCCACGGGCGGGTGCTGGGTGGGACCCCCATGGGCGGGGGCTGGGTGGGCGGGACCCCCACGGGCGGGTGCTGGGTGGGACTCCCACGGGCGGGTGCTGGGTGGGACTCCCACGGGCGGGTGCTGGGTGGGCGGGACCCTCACGGGCGGGGGCTGGGTGGGACCCCCACGGGCGGGGGCTGGGTGGGAGCCCTCATGGGTGGGACCCCCACGGGCAGGGGCTGGGTGGGCGGGACCCCAACGGGCGGGGGCTGGGTGGCCCGTATAGCAGCGGCCCCTCGGTCCATCGGGCCGGCCCTGGCGAGAGCGGAGATGTTACTCTGGCGTTGCCGCCACGGTCTGCGTGGCGGAGATCAGGAGATCGTGGCACGCGCACAGCGTGAAACTAATGGCGGAAGCAGCTCCAGCCACAGTCCGCGTATAACGAACGTACCCGTGACTGTGTTACACAGAGCAGAGCGAGGTAATGTTCACCCTCCCCCATCTGTGTTCCTTCACTTAAATAGTCAGCCGCAGCTCGGTGGGCAACAATCTTACCTCAGGAGGTTGTGGGTTCGAGTCCCACTCCAGGGACTTGAGCACAAAAATCCAGGCTGACATTTCCAGTGCAGCACTGAGGGAGTGCCGCACTGTCGGAGGGACAGTACAGAGGGAGTGCCACACTGTCGGAGGGGCAGTACTGAGGGAGTGCCACACTGTCGGAGGGGCAGTACTGAGGGAGTGCCACACTGTCGGAGGGACAGTATTGAGGGAGCGCCGCACTGTCGGAGGGGCAGTACTGAGGGAGTGCCGCACTGTCAGAGGGGCAGTACTGAGGGAGTGCCACACTGTCAGAGGGGCAGTACTGAGGGAGTGCTGCACTGTCGGAGGGACAGTATTGAGGGAGCGCCGCACTGTCGGAGGGGCAGTACAGAGGGAGTGCCGCACTGTCGGAGGGGCAGTACTGAGGGAGTGCCGCACTGTCGGAGGGGCTGTACTGAGGGAGTGCCACACTGTCGGAGGGACAGTATTGAGGGAGCGCCGCACTGTCGGAGGGGCAGTACTGAGGGAGTGCTGCACTGTCGGAGGGACAGTATTGAGGGAGCGCCGCACTGTCGGAGGGGCAGTACTGAGGGAGTGCCACACTGTTGGAGGGACAGTATTGAGGGAGTGCCGCACTGTCGGAGGGGCAGTGTTGAGGGAGTGCCGCACTGTCGGAGGCGCCGTCTTTTGGATGAGACGTTAAAACGAGGCCCCATCTGCCCTCTCAGATACATGTAAAAGATCCCATGGCACTATTTCGAAGAAGAGCAGGGGCGTTATCCCTGGTGTCCTGGGGCCAATATTTATCCCTCAACCAACATCATTGAAACAGATTATCTGTGTGTGGGATCTTGCTGTGCACAATTTGCTGCTGCGTTTCTCACATTACAACAGAGACTACACTCCAAAAGTACTTCATTGGTTGTGAAGTGCTGTGGGGTCTCTGTAGGTCGCGAAAGGCGCTATATAAATGCAAGTCTTTCTTTCCTGCTCCCTGTTGTAGTGAGTTCCACATTCTCAGCACTGTCTGGGTAAAGAGGTATTGATATACTCCCAGCATTAGACCAGCGCACGGCTCTCAACATTACTCTCCCAGTGGCCTTCTGTTAATTACAAACCTTGAGATTTTCAAAGCAAACATTATTATTTCTTCTTAAAGTGTCTTCAACTGGAATAGTAATCGGGGAGCATCACAACAATGAATAACTTTGGCTCAGTGGAGCAGTTTATTAGAGCGACCAGAACAGCGAAGGTCAGGAAAGAACACACTGTAGAAATTGGCCTGCTTATAATAATCAAAATGTTCCAACCAGCCAGCCCCTAAACCTCCTCATGGGAACAAATGCAAAACACAAACACAAATCACAATTTGGGAGAGACTAAAACTTGGGGCCATAAATGCAGGATAGTCAACAATAAATCCAATGATGAATTCAGGAATAACACCTTGAACATGTTCGGCTAACTGGTCAATAGTTTCCTGCTTTTTGTCTGCCTCCTTTTTTACACACAGAGAGTGGCTCCTTCTGGGTGAGGAAAAACATTTATACGCAACGATTATGATTTTGAAACGCACTGCCTGATAGGGCAGTGGAGACTGATTCAATAGCAGCCTTCAAAAGGGAATTGCATAAATACTTGAAAGAGAAACTTTTGCAGGGATATGGGGAAAGAGCGATACGGGGAGTGGGACTGACTGGGTGGCGCTTCGAAGGAGCCGGCGCAGACTCGATGGGGCGAATGGCTTCCTGTGTTGTACTAAAGAAAGAAAGAGAGACTTGCATTTCTATAGCGCCTGTCACAATCACCAAACGTCCCAAAGCGCTTCAGCCACTTTTTGGAATGTGGTCACTGTTGTAATATGGGAAACGGGGCCGCCAATTTGCGCACAGCAAGCTCCCACACACAGCATGTGATAATGAGCAGATAATCTGTTGTTAGTGATGTTGATTGAGGGATAAATATTGGCCCCAGGACACCATTCTATGAATCTATGATGCTGTAAGTGTCGGAGGTTGGTCAACAACGTTCTCTCAAAGCGTACGCCCAAAAAATATAGATGGGGAACATTGTTGGTCAGCACTTGTGGAGCCGAGACATGACAGGGTTAAAAGAAGGAAGCAAAGAAATATCAGTCTCTAATTATGCGGTGTCTCGGATAAAACATGCACAGCCCTCCAGTTCTGAGCCTGTCGTAATGAGACACTTACAACAAAGGGGTTTGTTACAATAAAGGTTTGACCGTACAACCCAATGTTCCGCGCTAATTAAATGCATTTTATTCTTGTACCTTGTCTGGGTTTTGATAAGTAATTTAAAAATATAAATGCATTCCTCTTTTCACAATCGTGTCGAGCTAATGGTCGTGGCTAGACTGCTGGATGCAAGATCAGTTGCTAAATGGAGCTGGCACTCCCCTGGCATTAAGACAAAGAAAGAAAGAGAGAATTTGCATTTATATAGAGACTTGCACGTCCCCAGGATGTCCCGAAGCATTTTGCTACCAATGAAGTGCTTTTGAAGTGGAGTCATTGTGGCAATGTCGGGAGATTGAGCACAGCAATGCAATGTCGCCTGGGCTCTCTCAGATAATTCACCTCCTCATTAGACAACACTCGTACAGCAATCGGGATTGTGGGGGGAGGGGGTGCGGGGGAGGGGGGTTGGTGGAGCATTTTATTTTTAACCTCAACAATCGGAAGCCAGAATGTTTCTGTCTGGTTTTCAGTGATCAAAGTCACTGAGAGGCCAACCCAGAATGCAAACTGCGCTGATCCAATCCACTCACTCCAGTTTAAGTAGCTCCTTCGAACTGCCATTGTCAGTGCGTCCTGTGGTTTTAACTCTTTGGGATCTCCAGCCTTGCTTTTGGAATTATTTACCTGCCCAACATTATGTACAGCGTAGCACCACGGCCACTGAGCCAGATGGTTGTGGGATCAAGCCCCACTCCCGAGACTTGAGCACAGAAATCCAGGCCGATACTCCCAGTGCAGTGCTGCACTGTTGGAGGGGCAATACTGAGGGAGTGCCGCACTGTCGGAGGGGCAGTACTGAGGGAGCACTGCACTGTCAGAGGGGCAGTACTGAGGGAGCGCCGCACTGTCGGAGGGGCAATACTGAGGGAGTGCCGCACTGTCGGAGGGGCTGTACTGAGGGAGCACCGCACTGTCGGAGGGGCTGTACTGAGGGAGCACCGCACTGTCGGAGGGTCAGTACTGAGGGAGTGCTGCACTGTCAGAGAGGCAGTACTGAGGGAGTGCCACACTGTCGGAGGGGCAGTACTGAGGGAGCACTGCACTGTCAGAGGGGCAGTACTGAGGGAGCGCCGCACTGTCGGAGGGGCAGTACTGAGGGAGCGCCGCACTGTCGGAGGGGCAGTACTGAGGGAGTGCTGCACCGTCAGAGGGGCAGTACTGAGGGAGCGCCGCACTGTCGGAGGGGCAGTACTGAGGGAGCGCCGCACTGTCGGAGGGGCAGTACTGAGGGAGTGCTGCACTGTCGGAGAGGCAATACTCTGGCCTCATTGATAAAGTACAACATCCCCACCGACACCTGGGAGTCCCTGGCCAAAGACCGTCCTAAGTGGAGGAAGTTCATCCGGGAGGTCGCTGAGCTCCTCGAGTCTTGTCGCCGAGAGGATGCAGAAACCAAGCGCAGGCAGCGGAAGGAGCGTGCGGCAAACCAGTCCCACCCTCCCCTTCCCTCAACCACTGTCTGTCCCACCTGTGACAGAGACTGTGGCTCTCGTATTGGTCTGTTCAGTCACCTGGGAACTCACTTTTCGAGTGGAAGCAAGTCTTCCTCGACTCCGAGGGACTGCCGATGGTGATGATGATGACTGTGGAGGGGTGTCAGTGGAAACGGGATGGTGTCTCTGCCGCTGACAGGATGGAGATGATGTCACGACGCGTGTCACCATGCCCTCCCCTTCACTTCTGAAGGAGGCAAATGATGCGACAGCCACTATTGAAAGAAGGGCAGGGGCATTCTCCCGACTGTCTTGGGTCACTATTAATCCCCCAACTAACACCACTCAAAGAAAAGGGAAAAAAAGAAAGATTGCCTTTATATAGCGCCTTTCACGACCACCGGACGTCTCAGAGCGCTTTACAGCCAATGAAGTACATTTGGAGTGTAGTCACTGTTGTGATGTGGGAAACGCAGCAGCCAATTTGCGCACAGCAAGCTCCCACACACAGCAATGTGATAATGGCCAATATTGGCCCCAGGACACCGGGGATAACTCCTCTGCTCTTCTTCAAACTAGTGCCATGGGATCTTTTACATTCACCTGAGAGAGCAGATGGGGCCTCGGTTTAATGTCTCATCTGAAAGACGGCACCTCCGACAGTGCGGCGCTCCCTCAGTACCGCCCCTCTGACAGTGCAGCACTCCCTCAGTACTGCCCCTCCGACAGTGCGGCGCTCCCTCAGTACTGCCCCTCCGACAGTGCGGCGCTCCCTCAGTACTGCCCCTCCGACAGTGCGGCGCTCCCTCAGTACTGCCCCTCCAACAGTGCGGCACTCCCTCAATACTGCCCCTCTGATAGTGCAGCGCTCCCTCAGTACTGCCCCTCTGACAGTGCGGCACTCCCTCAGTACTGCCCCTCTGACAGTGCGGCGCTCCCTCAGTACCACCCCTCTGATAGTGCAGCGCTCCCTCAGTACTGCCCCTCTGACAGTGCAGCGCTCCCTCATTACTGTCCCTCCGACAGTGCGGCGCTCCCTCAGTACTGCCCCTCCGACAGTGCAGCACTCCCTCAGTACCACCCCTCCGACAGTGCAGCACTCCCTCAGTACTGTCCCTCCGACAGTGCAGCACTCCCTCAGTACCACCCCTCCGACAGTGCAGCACTCCCTCAGTACTGCCCCTCCGACAGTGCAGCACTCCCTCAGTACTGTCCCTCCGACAGTGCAGCACTCCCTCAGTACTGTCCCTCCGACAGTGCAGCACTCCCTCAGCACCTGGAGTGGGACTTGAACCCTCAACCTCCTGACTCAGAGTGTGCTGTCCACTGAGCCACGGCTGACCATTATCTGGTCATTATCAGGTAGCTTTGTGGGAGCTTGCTGTGCGCAAATTTGCTGCTGCGTTTCATGACGTTACAGCACTTCAAAAAAGTTCTTCATTGGCTGTAAAGCGCTTTGTGATGTCCCGAGGTTGTGAAAGGCGCTATAGAAATGCAAGTTGTTTTGGATGTTGGAAAGCCAAGTGTCTGACCCACTCCCACTCATTAGTCTCCTGAGATGGCATGCAGCTCGTATGAAGAGATGGCACTTTTGAAACAAAATAATTTTCAGCTGGTTATTTTGTGGACTCTCAATGCCTGGCATGTGTCAGGGCTAAGAGAGAAAATAAAAATATATATAAATTAAACATTTGCGTCTGTTTGACTCCAAAAATATGCAGCGTTAATGGGTAAAACTATTTCTGTGTTTGATGGTATTTTGTATTCACTCCGTCCATCCTATGCCTGCCAATCACAGTTTTAAGAAATAAAAAACAAGGATTTGTTTCCGACAGTTCTGATCAAAAGGGGACGAATTGGTTTGTTGCGAGATCTGAGGAGGCTATTCTTAACTCCAGCTATTTTTACAATCTGTAATAAATATGCATTAACCCATCCTTGCAAATTCCCGCCCCATCTCCAACCTCCCTTCCCTCTCCCAAATCCGTGCTCATGTTTTTTCCGGAACTCCATGTTTGAATCACTCCAATCCGTTTTCCGCCCTGCCACAGGACCGAAACATCTCTCATCAAAGTCACAAATAATGTCCTTTGTGACTGTGACAAAGGTAAACTATCCCTCCTCATCCTCATCGTCCTTCTCGACCTTTGACACGGTTGACCACTCCATCCTCCTCCAACGCCTCTCCACCATGGTCCAGCTGGGTGGGACTGCACTCGCCTGGTTCCATTCTTATCCATCTAATCGTAGCCAGAGAATCACCTGTACCGGCTTCTCTTCCCACCCCAGCATCGTTACCTCTGGTGTCCCCCGAGGATCTATCCTTGGCCCCTCCTATTTCTCATCTACACATTGCCCCTCGGCGACATCATCCGGAAACACGGAGTCAGCTTCCACATGTGCGCTGAGACACCCAGCTCTACCTCACCACCACTTCTCTCGACCCCTCCACAGTCTCTAAATTGTCAGACTGCTTGTCCCACATCCAGTTCGGGATGAGCAGAAATGATCTCCAATTAAATATTGGGAAGACCAAAGCCATTGTTTTCGGTCCCCGCCACAAATTCCGTTCCCCAGCCACTGACTCCATCCCTCTCCCCAACTCCTGTCTGAGGCTGAACCAGACTGTTCACAACCTCGGGGTCATATTTGACCCCGAAATGAGCTTTCAACATATCTGCAGCATAACTACGACCGTCTATTTTCACATCCGTAACATCGCCCATCTCTGCCCCTGCCTCAGCTCATCCGCTGCTGAAACCTTCATCCATGCCTTTGTTATCTCTAGACTTGACTATTACAATGCACTGCTAGCTGGCCTCCCACATTCTACCCGGTGTAAACTAGAGGTCATCCAAAACTCGGCTGCCCCGTGTCCTAACTCGCACAGAGTCCCGCTCACCCATCACCCCCTGTGCTCACTGACCATGTCCTAACTCGCACCGAGTCCCACTCACCCATCAGCCCCTGTGCTCACTGACCCGTGTCCTAACTCGCACCGAGTCCCGCTCACCCATCACCCCCTGTGCTCACTGACCGTGTCCTAACTCGCACAGAGTCCCACTCACCCATCACCCCTGTGCTCACTGACCGTGTCCTAACTCGCACCGAGTCCCGCTCACCCATCACCCCCTGTGCTCACTGACCGTGTCCTAACTCGCACCGAGTCCCACTCACCCATCAGCCCCTGTGCTCACTGACCCGTGTCCTAACTCGCACCGAGTCCCGCTCACCCATCACCCCCTGTGCTCACTGACTGTGTCCTAACTCGCACAGAGTCCCACTCACCCATCACCCCCTGTGCTCACTGACCGTGTCCTAACTCGCACCGAGTCCCGCTCACCCATCACCCCCTGTGCTCACTGACCGTGTCCTAACTCGCACAGAGTCCCACTCACCCATCACCCCCTGTGCTCACTGACCGTGTCCTAACTCGCACCAAGTCCCACTCACCCATCACCCCCTGTGCTCACTGACCGTGTCCTAACTCGTACCAAGTCCTGCTGCCCCGTGTCCTAACTCGCACAGAGTCCCACTTACCCATCAACCCCTGTGCTCGTTGACCTACATTGGCTCTTATTTAAGCAATGCCTCAATTTCAAAATTCTCATCCTTATTTTCAAATCCCTCCACGGCCTCGCCCCTCCTTATCTCTGTAATCTCCTCCAACCCCACAACCCCCGAGATATCTGCGCTCCTCCGAAGGTCAGCGAGGGTTTGTTCTGTTAATGTTTCAGCGATTTGTGTCGTGGGGCGGGCAATGTGTCCGGGGTGTTTCTGTCTGCGTTAAGGCCCCCTCCCCCACACACCACCCCTCCCCCCCCGCTCCCTTCCCCCTTCCCTCCTGCCCTCCCCAGCGCATCCCCCTCCCCTCCCCCCCTTTCACCCCTCCCCCTCCCCATACCCCCTCCCCCTCACCCCTCCACCCGCCCTCCCCCCGTGCCCCCTCCTCCCCTCCCCCTCCTCCCCACTCCTCCCCCTCCCCCTCCTTCCTTACCCCCCGCCTCTGCCCCTCCCCTCCCCCTCCCCCACCTCTTCCCCTCTTCCCCATCCCCCTCCCCCCTCACCCCCCCCACCCGCCCTCCCCCGTGCCCCCTCCTCCCCTCCCCTCCCCCTCCCCCCTCCCCCGCCCTCTCTCAGAGCGCACCGCCCGGCCCTTTAGTTCCCGAGTTTCCCGCCTTGCGCCACGGTCAGTGCCCACCGCCTCCCTTCGCACTGCGCCCCCTGACACAGGGCCCAGACGCCCCAAACTTCCTCACCAAACGCAGACTGTCCCCGGCCGCTAACTTTCCCGCCCTGCCTCCGTTTCCCCCCGAAAACAGAAACACCTAAAGGCGCTATATAAATACAGGCTGTTGTTGCTGTCCCACTTTTAAGGACTTCAGCCAAGCGCTCAGATGGAAACTAAAAGCTTCTGCAGTCAGTCAAACTTTTTCTTTTTTTTAAATAAAAAAAAATTCAAAAATTAATTCAGAGGATTTATTGCAATTAAACTTTGTTGGCAGTGCAATCATATACCTTTGTCAGGTCTTTACTCGGAGCTTCATATAAGAAGAAATAATAAATTGCATTTATATACCGAAGCAGCGAACTTCACAAAGTGCTTTACAGCCAATGAAGTACTGTTGGAGTGTCGTCACTGTTATAATGCAGGAAGGTGGAGAAATTAGCCTTGATTTTGACACGGTAATGTGGTAAAGATGAGGAAGACTGTGTAATTGGAGTGGGTATTTGAAAATTCGGAGAAATAATTCAGGAATGGTCAAAGAAGCAGTTGCCATGGTAATATTGGTCAAATGTAAAAAGCAGTGATGGAGCGAGAGAGCTTGCATTTCTATAGCGCCTTTCACAGCCTCAGATGTCCCAAAGCGCTTTACAGCCAATGAAGCACCTTTTGGGGTGTAGTCACAATTGTAATGTGGGAAACGCGGCAGCCAATTCGCGCACAGCAAGCTCCCACAATCAGCAATGAGATAATGATCAGATAATCTGTTTTAGTCAAGTTGATTGAGGGATAAATATTGGCCCCAGGACACCGGGGAGAACTCCCCCATTCTTCTCCGCAATAGTGTCATGGGATCTTTTACCCGAGAGGACAGACAGGGCCTCGGTTTATCGTCTCTTCCAAAAGATGAACTGATTGTTGCGAGTCTGTTGTGATCCATTTTTTAAATCTGCTTCCCTCAATTTTCTCCGTGTTCCCAGCTCCTCTCCAAAAGAGACTGATTCTTGCTGGGATACAGTTCCTGTGAAGCCTTCAGTACCTTGCCCATATACATAAGAACATAAGAGATAGGAGCAGGAGTAGGCCACATGGCCCCTTGAGCCTGCGCCACCATTCAATAATATCATGGGTGAATTTCTACCTCAACTCTACTTTCCCGTCCTGTCCCCACATCACTTAATTCCCTGAGTCTCCAAACGGTAATGCCATTGAATGTCAAGGGGAGGTGGGTCGATTCTCTCATATTAGAAATGGTCACTCTTTGCTTCTAACTGCTAAGTTTTGTCATAGTGCTTTATGTCATAGAATCATGGACGTTTATGGCACAGAAGGAGGCCATTCGGCCCATCATGACCATGCCGACCGAAAAAGAGCTACCCAGCCTATTCTTACTTTCCAGCTCTCGGTCCGTAGCCCTGTAGGTTACAGCACTTCAGATGTATATCCAAGTACCTTTAAATGTGGTGAGGGTTTCTGCCTCTACCACCCTTTCAGGCAGTGAGTTCCAGACCCCCACCACCCTCTGGGTGAAGAAATTTCCCCCCAGATCCCCTCTAAACCTCCCCCCAATTACTTTAAATCTATGCCCTCTGGTTGTTGACCCCTCTGCTAAGGAGAATAGGTCCTTCCTATCCACTCTACCCAGGCCCCTCATAATTTTATACACCTCAATCAGGTCTCCCCTCAGCCTCCTCTGTTCTAAAGGAAATAAACCCAGCCTATCCAATCTTTCCTCACAGCTAAAATTCTCCAGTCCAGGCAACATCCTGGTGAAACATCCTGTACAACGGAGGCAGCTCGAGCCTGGGGCAGCTGGAGGGAGATTTAAACATCAGTGTCTCCCTGACAACGGCGGCAGCTCAAGCCTGGAGCTATTACAGGTCCTGTCAAGGGGACAAAACAAGAAATAAAAAGTAATAAAATTATAACATCAGAAAGATGGAGGACGGTGATTGGTTCTTCCAGATTACTTGAATGACTGGACAGGGAATGAATCTTAAAGAAAGCTAATAACTGATTTAATTTGCTTCAATTGCTGATTTTCTAATTTTAACTTAATTTCTAATTATGTATATATTATTTAATTTTGTTTAATTATAATTAATCTTTAGTATACTGATTTTACTATTGTATACTCCTTACTGTATTATTTACAGTGTAGTTTTTTTCGGCTGTGTCTATCTGCGCACTGCAGCTTCAGACCTGAGCCTTTAACCTTTTACACTTCCTTCTCTCGCTTTTTCTCTCTTTCCCTCAATGGTCAATATCTAACGTGTTGTGAAGCACCTTGGGATGTTTTACTACGTTAAAGGCTCTTTATAAATAAAAATGATTACAATACATCTCCTCTGTACCCTAGTGCAAACACATCTTCCCTGTAATGTGGTGACCAGAACTGCACGTGGTACTCTGTGTCACATGACAACCTTGAATATACCTGTGGTCAGTTTGTAGCAGCGGCCAGATTGAGCCGAGAGAGTTGGGGCTTTGAGCCCCACGCCAGGATCTGAACACTTCAGCCTACAAATTCCAGTGGTCCCTGAATTGGCCAAGTAAGTGCAGTCCGGCAGTTTAGTCCTGCCAGAAATCCTGGGTTTAGCTCAGGTGCTGGGACAAGGAGGTGCTGATTAGTCTGGTACCAGGGGGCACAGTCGCAGGATAAAGGGGTCGGCCATTTAGGACGGAGGTAAGAATAAACTTCTTCACTCAGAGGGTGGTGAATCTTTGGAATTCTCTGCCCCAGAGGGCAGTGGAGGCTCAGTCATTGAGTATATTCAAGACAGAGATCGATAGATTTTTGGATATTACAAGAATCAAGGGATTATGGGGATAGTGCAGGAAAGTGGAGCTGAGATAGAAGTTTAGCCATGATCTCATTGAATGGTGGAGCATGCTCGAGGGGCCGAATGGCCAACTCCTGCTTCTATTTCTTCTGTTTTGGTTTTATAAGGGGTGAGATTGCTGACTCCCAAAGCCTCTCCGCCACCTACAAGGCACAAGTCAGGAGTGTGATGGGACACTCTCCAGTCGTCTGGAATACCCAGCCTCTGACCTGCTCTTGTCACCACAGTATTTATGTGGCTGGTCCAGTTAAGTTTCTGGTCAATGGACCCCCAGGATGTTGAGGTGGGAGATTCAGTGATGGTAATGCCATTGAATGTCAAGGGGAGGTGTCCAGACTCTCTCTTTGGTTGTCAATCATCACTGTGAGTGCTACGTTTTGTCGTAGTGCTTTATGTCACATGACAACCTTAAGTCATGTCTGCTGACAGGAGGAGAGCATTTCCTGCCAGGCCAGGTTTAGGTACAGGTGATCCTTTAACTGTATACTCACACTATATAGGCTTCCTATTGATTGACGGTTGTGTGATGTGGGCTCAAACTTAACACGACCCGAAATCAAAACATAAAACTCAATTCATAGAATCATAAAATGAAGGAGGGCGGGTATCACTACAGCCCTGTAGACCATGAGCTTGGTGCCAGATTTGAGGTCTATGTCTTCAAACACTCTCTTCCTCAGGCGACAGAAGGTTACGCTGACACACTGGAGGCAGTGTTGGACCTTGGCGTCGATATCTGCCTTTGCTGATAGTAGGCTCCCGTGAATTTTGATGATGGGGGAGGCAGTGCTGTGGGGCAGGGGCAGGTTGCTGGAGGATCTTTGTCTTACTGATGTTTAATGTAAGGACCATATACAATAGACACCTCAAGTCGCTGGAGAAGTACCACCAACGCGGCCTCCGCAAGATCCTGCAAATCCCCTGGGAGGACAGACGCACCAACGTCAGTGTTCTCGCTCAGGCCAACATCCCCAGCATCGAAACACTGACCACACTCGATCAGCTCTGTTGGGCGGGCCACATTGTTCGCATGCACAACATGAAACCCCCAAGGCAAGCGCTCTACTCGGAACTCCTACGCGGCAAGCGATCCCCAGGTGGGCAGAGGAAACGTTACAAGGACACCCTCAAAGCCTCCTTGATAAAGTGCAACATCCCCACTGATACCTGGGAGTCACTGGCCAAAGACCGCCCTAAGTGGAGGAAGAGCATCCGGGAGGGCGCTGAGCACCTCGAGTCTCGTCGCCGAGAGCATGCAGAAACCAAGTGCAGGCAGCGGAAGGAGCGTGCGGCAAACCAGTCCCACCCACCCCTTCCCTCAACCACTGTCTGTCCCACCTGTGACAGAGACTGTAATTCCCATATTGCACTGTTCAGTCACCTGAGAACTCACTTTTCGAGTGAAAGCAAGTCTTCCTCGATTTCGAGGGACTGCCTATGAGGATGATGAGAATGAATGATATACTTGCCTTGGAGGCAGTGCAACGGAGGTTCACTAGATTGATTCCTGGGATGAGAGGGCTGTCCTATGATGAAAGATTGTATAGAATGGGTCTATGTTCTCAGGAGTTTAGAAGGATGAGAGGCGACCTCATTGAAAAATACAAGACTCTGAATGGGATTGACAGGGTAGAAGCTGAGAGGTTGTTTCCCCCGGGCTGGAGTATCTAGAACTGGGGGGCTCAGGATAAGGGGTCGGCCATTTAGGACTGAGATGAGGAGGAATTTCTTCACTCAGAGGGTGGTGAATCTTTGGAATTCTCTGCCCCAGAGGGATGTGGATGCTGGGTCGTTGAGTATATTCAAGGCTGAGATTGATTAATCTTTGGACTCTCGGGGAATCGAGGGATATGGAGATCGGGCGGGAAAGTGGAGTTGAGGTCAAAGATCAGCCATGATCTCATTGAATGGCGGAGCAGGCTCGAGGGGCCGAATGGCCGACTCCTGCTCCTAATTCTATTGGTCTTATGATACAACATAGAAGAGGCCATTCGGCCCATCATGCTTGGTAGAACGATCCAATCAGTCCCACTGCCCCTGCTCTTTCCCCACAGCCCTGTCATTTTTTCCTTTTCAAGTATTTATCCAATCCCCTTTTGAAAGTTACTATTGAATCTGCTCCCACCGCCCTTTCAGGCAGCGCGTTCCCGATCACAACAACTCGCTGCGTAGAAAAAAATGTCTCCGCATCTCCCCCTCTGCTTCATTTGTCGATTACCTTAAATCTGTGACCTCTGGTTACCCACCCTCCTGCCCCTGGAAACAGTTTTTCCTGGTTCACTCTATCAAACCCCTCATCTAGGATCCTTAACCGTGAGACTTTCAGGACATCAGTTTTAACTCGATTGAGGACCCAGGACCATTGCTGACCCAGTGTGCTGTAAATGCCCCCCCCTCCATCCTCGCTCCAGTCCCCTCGCTGGGGCCTTCGTACATGAAACCATTTCCACTTGGAAACTTTCCAACGTGACTTCATGGTTTCCTGGATCACAGCGAATTTAAAATAAATAAAATGTCTAATCCCAGTGAATGAAAGTAAAACAGCATGATCCCAGCTTGTATTCAGAAGAGTATTTTGAATTCCTCGATTAATACTGTGAGAGTGGGTTACAGCATTCTTTTCATTCTGGTCTCGAAAGTTCCAGGAATCAGTGAGTGAGAGTTGGGCGGAGGGATGGTGCTGGGTACGATGGGGTGAGGGGGTGGGTTGTGGTCAGCAAGGCCCTCAGCCTTCGCTCTTGCCGAATTTAAGTGGCAGTGAAATTGTCTGGGAAACAGGCAAAGATGCCAAGCGACCCCTCATTTAAAGGCCGGGCTCAGACTTTGCTGACGGAGCATGCATGGCCATCAGTCTCCGATCTGAGGTGGAGACGGACGAAGAAATCGAAAACCAGACGAGAAACAGAAATCGTGGAATCCTGCAACACAGGGAACCAATTGGCCCATCATGTCTGTGCCAGCTCTGTGAAAGAGCGATCCAAATCATCCCACTCCCTCCGCTCTTCCCCCACAGCCCTGTATTTTTCTTTTAATTTTAAGTAGAGATCCAATTCCCTTAAAAAAATTATTATTGAATCTTCCACTACCAAGTCCCGTTCACCCATCACCCCCTGTGCTCACTGCCCCCGTGTCCTAACTCGCACCAAGTCCCGCTCACCCATCACCCCCTGTGCTCACTGCCCCGTGTCCTAACTCGCACCGAGTCCCGCTCACCCATCATCCCCTGTGCTCACTGCCCCGTGTCCTAACTCGCATCGAGTACTGCTCACCCATCACCCCCTGTGTTCACTGCCCCGTGTCCTAACTCGCACCAAGTCCCACTCACCCATCACCCCCGTGCTCACTGCCCCGTGTCCTAACTCGCACCCAGTCCCGCTCACCCATCACCCCCTGTGCTCGCTGCCCCGTGTCCTAACTCGTACCGAGTCCCGCTCACCCATCACCCCCTGTGCTCGCTGACCCGTGTCCTAACTCGCACCGAGTCCCACTCACCCATCACTCCCTGTGCTCTCTGACCTACATTGGCTTCCAGTTAAGCAATGTCTCGATTTCAAAATTCTCATCCTTATTTTCAAATCCCTCCATGGCCTCGCCCCTCCCTATCTCTGTAATCTCAGTCAGCCCCA
Organism: Pristiophorus japonicus; assembly: GCF_044704955.1. Lineage (NCBI taxonomy): Eukaryota > Metazoa > Chordata > Chondrichthyes > Pristiophoridae > Pristiophorus > Pristiophorus japonicus. The sequence goes on from NC_091989.1 coordinate 190,336,446, forward strand.
AAAACCTCTGAGATCTCTGCGCTCCTCTAATTCTGCCCTCCTGAGCATCCCTGATTATAATCGCTCCACCATCGGTGGCCGTGCCTTCTGTTGCCTGGGCCCCAAGCTCTGGAACTCCCTCCCTAAGCCTCTCCGCCTCTCTACCTCGCTTTCTCCTTAAAGATGCTGGTAGAATTCTCAGCTCTGAGTCAGAAGGTTGTGGGTTCAAGTATTCACTCAGGACACATGAGTACAAAATCTAGGCTGAGACTCCAGTGCAGTGCTGAGAGAGTGCTGCACTGTCAGAGGTGCCGTCTTTCAGATGAAATGTTAAACCGAGGCCCGTCTGCTCTCTCAGGTGCATGTAAAAGATCCCAGGGCACTATTTTGAAGAAGAGCAGCGGAGTTCTCCCCAGGGTTTTGGATAATGTTTATCCCTCAATTAACATAACCATAACAGATTATCTGATCATTATCACATTGCTGTTTGTGGGAGCTTGCTGTGCGCAAATTGGCTGCCGTGTTTCCTACATTAAAACATTCAACAAAAAAAGTATTTCATTGGCTGCAAAGGGCTTTGGGATGTCCTTTGGCCAAAGTGTGTTAAAAAGACAAGCCTGAAGGCTCTGTGCCTCAATGCAAGGAGTATTTGGAATAAAGTGGATGAAATAACTGCACAGGCAGCAATTAATGAATATGATATAATTGGCATCACGGGGACATGGCTCCAGGGTGACCAAAGCTGGAAACTCAACATCCAGAGATATTAAACATTCAGGAAGGATAGGCAGAAAGGAAAAGGAGGTGGGGTAACATTGCTGGTTAAAGAGGAAATTAATGCAATAGTAAGGAAGGACATTAGCTTGGATGATGTGGAATCGGTATGGGTGGAGCTGCGGAATACCAAAGGACAGAAAACGCTAGTGGGAGTTGTGTACAGACCACCAAACAGTAGTAGTGAGGTTGGGGACAGCATCAAACAAGAAATTAGGGATGTGTGCAATAAAGGTACAGCAGTTATCATTTTAATCTACTTAAATCGACATATTGATTGTGCTAACCAAACTGGTAGCAATATGGTGGAGGAGGATTTCCTGGAGTGTATTAGGGATGGTTTTCGAGACCAATATGTCGAGGAACCAACTAGCGGGCTGACCATCCTAGACTGGGTGATGTGTAATGAGAAATGACTAATTAGCAATCTTGTTGTGCGAGGCCCCTTGGGGAAGTGTGACAATAATATGGTAGAATTCTTTATTAAGATGGGGAGTGACACAGTTAATTCAGAGACTAGGGTCCTGAACTTAAGGAAAGGTAACTTCGATGATAACATAGAAACATAGAAACAAAGAAAATAGTTGCAGGAGTATGCCATTCGAACCTTCGAGCCTGCACCACCATTCAATAAGACCATGGCTGAATTCCCTCAGTACCCCTTTCCTGCTTTCTCTCCATACCCCTTGATCCCTTTAGCCGTAAGGGCCATATCTAACTCCCTCTTCAATATATCCAATGAGCTGGCATCAACAACTCTCTGCGGCAGGGAATTCCACAGGTTAACAACTCTCTGAGTGAAGAAGTTTCTCCTCATCTCAGTCCTAAATGGCCAACACATTATCCTAAGACTGTGTCCTCTGGTTGTGGACTTCCCCAACATCGGGAACATTTTTCCCGCATCTAACCTGTCCAGTCCCGTCAGAATCTTATACGTCGCGATGAGATCCCCTCTCATCCTTCTAAACTCCAGTGAATAAAGGCCCAGTTGATACAGTCTCTCCTCATATGTCTATCCAGCCATCCTTGGAATCAGTCTGGTGAACCTCTGCTGCACTCCCTCAATACCAAGAACGTCCTTCCTCAGATTGGAGACCAAAACTGAACACAATATTCCAGGTGAAGCCTCACCAAGACTCTGTACAACTGCAGTAAGATCTCCCTGCTCCTATACTCAAATCCCCTAGCTACAAGGCCAACATGCCATTTGCCTTCTTCACCGCCTGCTGTACCTGTATGCCAACTTTCAATGACTGATGAACCATGACACCCAGGTCTCATTGCACCTCCCATTTTCTTAATCTGCCGCCATTCAGATAATATTTTGCCTTCGTGTTTTTGCTACCAAAGTGGATAACCTCACATTTATCCACATTATACTGCATCTGCCATGCATTTGCCCACTCACCTAATCTGTCCAAATCAACCTGCAGCCTCTTAGCGTCCTCCTCACAGCTCACACCGCCACCCAGTTTCGTGTCATCTGCAAACTTGGAAATATTACACTCAATTCCTTCATCTAAATCATTGATGTATATTGTAAAGAGCTGGGGTCCCAGCACTGAGCCCTGCAGCATCCCACTAGTCACTGCCCCCCATTTCGAAAATGACCCATTTATCCTGACTCTCTGCTTCCTGTCTGCCAACCAATTCTTTATCAATGCCAGTACATTACCCCCAATACCATGTGCTTTCATTTTTCACACCAATCTCTTGTGTGGGACCTTGTCAAAGGCCTTTTGAAAGTCCAAATACACCACATCCACTGGCTCTCCCTTGTCCACTCTACTAGGTACATCCTCAAAAAATTCCAGAAGATTTGTCATGCATGATTTCCCTTTCATAAATCCATGCTGACTTGGACCGATCTTGTCACTGCTTTCCAAATGCGCTGCTATGTCATCCTTAATAATTAATTCCAACATTTTCCCCACTACTGATGTCAGGCTAACCGGTCTATAATTACCCGTTTTCTCGCTCCCTCCTTTTTTAAAAAGTGGTGTTACATTAGCTACCCTCCAGTCCATAGGAACTGATCTAGAGTCGATAGACTGTTGGAAAATGATCACCAATGCATCCACTATTTCTAGGGCCACTTCTTTAAGTACTCTGGGATGCAGACTATCAGACCTCGGGTATTTATCGGCCTCCAATCCCATCAATTTCCTCAACACAATTTCCCGCCTAATAAGGATATCCTTCAGTTCCTCCTTCTCACTAGACTCTCGGTCCCCTAGTACATCCGGAAGGTTATTTGTATCTTCCTTCGTGAAGACAGAACCAAAGTATTTCTTCAACTAGTCTGCCATTTCTTTATTCCCCATTATAAATTCACCTGCGTCCGACTGCAAGGGACTTATGTTTGTCTTCACTAATCTTTTCCTCTTCACATGTCTATGGAACCTTTTGCAGTCAGTTTTTATGTTGCCTGCAAGCTTCCTCGCAGACTCTATTTTTCCACTCCTAATTAAACCCTTTGTCCTCCTCTGCAGAGTTCTAAATTTCTCCCAGTCCTCAGGTTTGCTGCTTTTTCTGGCCAATTTATATGCCTCTTCCTTGGTTTTAATACTATCCTTAATTTCCCTTGTTAGCCACGGTTGAGCCACCTTCCCCGTTTTATTTTTACTCCAGACAGGGATGTACAATTGTTGAAGTTCATCCATGTGATCTATAAATGTTTGCCATTGCCTATCCACCGTCAACCCTTTAAGTATCATTCGCCAGTCTATTCTAGCCAATTCATGCCTCATACCGTCAAAGTTAGCTTTCCTTAAGTTCAGGACCCTAGTTTCTGAATTAACTCTGTCAATCTCCATCTTAATAAACAATTCTACCATATTGTGGTCACACTTCCCCAAGGGGTCTCGCCTAACAAGATTTCTAATTAGTCCCTTCTCATTACACATCACCCAGTCTCGGATGGCAGCTCTCTAGTTGGTTCTTCAACATATTGGTCAAGAAAACCATCGCTAATACACTCCAGGAAATCCTCCTCCACCGCATTGCTACCAGTTTGGTTAGCCCAATCTATATGTAAATTAAAGTCGCCCATGATAATTGCTGTACCTTTATTGCACACATCCCTTATTTCTTGTTTGATGCTGTCCCCAACCTTACTACTACTGTTTGGTAGTCTGTACACAACTCCCACTAGCGTTTTCTGCCCTTTGGTATTCTGCAGCTCCACCCATACAGATTCCACATCATCCAAGCTAATGTCCTTCCTTCCAATTGCATTAATTTCCTCTTTAACCAGCAACGCCACCCCGCCTCCTTTTCCTTTCTGTCTATCCTTCTTGAATGTTGAATACCCCTGGATATTGAGTTCCCAGCCTTGGTCACCCTGGAGCCATGTCTCCGTGATGCCAATTACATCATATCCGTTAACTGCTACCAGTTAATTCATCCACCTTATTCCGAATACTCCTCGCATTGAGGCACAGAGCCTTCAGGCTTGTCTTTTAACACACTTTGCCCCTTTGGAATTTTGCTGTAATGTGGCCCTTTTCGTTTTTTGCCTTGGGTTTCTCTGCCCTCCACTTTTACTATTCTCCTTTCTATCTTTTGCCTCTGTCTCCCTTTTATTTCCCTCTGTCTCCCTGCATAGATTCCCACCCCCCTGCCATATTAGTTTAACTCCTCCCCAACAGCACTAGAAAACACTCCCCCGAGGATATTGGTTCCAGTCCTGCCCAGATGCAGACCGTCCGGTTTGTACTGGTCCCACCTCTGCCAGAACCAGTAATGCCCCAGGAATTTGAATCCCTCCCTCTTGCACCACTCCTCAAGCCACGTATTCATTTGAGCTATCCTGCGATTCCTACTCTGACTAGCAAGTGGCACTGGTAGTATTTCTGAGATTACTACTTTTGAGGTCCTACTTTTAAATTTAGCTCCTAGCTCCCTAAATACGTCTCGTAGGACCTCATCCCGTTTTTTTTACCGATATCGTTGGTACCAATGTGCACCACGACAACTGGCTGTTCACCCTTCCTTTTCAGAATGTCCTGCACCCGCTCTGAGGCATCATTGACCCTTGCACCAGGGAGGCAACATACCCTCCTGGAGTCTCGGTTGCGGCCGCAGAAACGCCTATCCATTCCCCTTACAATTGAATCCCTTATCACTATCGCTCTCCCACTCTTTTTCCTGCCCTCCTGTGCAGCAGAGCCAGCCACGGTGCCATGAACTTGGCTGCTGCTGCCCTCCCCTGATGAGTCATCCTCCCCCCAATAGTACCCAAAACGGTGTATCTGTTTTGCAGGGGGATGACCGCAGGGGACCCCTGCACTACCTTCCTTGCACTGCTCTTCCTGCTGGTCTTCCATTCCCGAGCTGGCTGTGGACCCTTTCACTGCGGTAAGACCAACTCGCTACACGTGCTACTCACGTCATTCTCAGCATCGTGGATGCTCCAGATTTCATCCACCCACAGCTCCAGTGCCGCAGTGCGGTCCGTCAGGAGCTGCAGACGGATACACTTCCCGCACACGTCGTCGTCAGGGACACCGGAAGCGTTCCTGAGTTCCCACATAGTACAGGAGGAGCATAACACGCGTCCGAGCTCTCCTGCCATGACTTAACCCTTGGATTAACTTAATTGGGCAACAACAATGCTAAATGTTACTTACTGATAAAGAAAAGAAAAAGAAAAACTACTCACCAATGACCATCCAATCACTTACCCCCTTGGCTGTGACGTCACCTTTCGATTTCTTTCTACTTCTTTTTGCCTTCTCCCTGTAGCTGCACCGGTCGGCCTCGACGTACTCGGAACTCGCTCCTCCTCCGACTAGCTCTCCGGCCAGGAACTCCCGCTGGCCTTTATAGGCCTCGACGTCCCCGGAACACGCTCCTCCTCCGACTAGCCAATTCACATATGAGATGTGAATTGGCTAGAATAGACTGGCAAATGATACTTAAAGGGTTGATGGTGGATCGCCAACAGCAAACATTTAAAGATCACATGGATGAACTTCAACAATTGTACATCCCTGTCTGTGTAAAAATAAAACGGGGAAGGTGGCTCAACCGTGGCTAACAAGGGAAATTAAAGATAGTGTTAAATCCAAGGAAGAGGCATATAAATTGGCCAGAAAAAGCAGCAAACCTGAGGATTGGGAGAAATTTAGAATTCAGCAGAGGAGGATAAAGGGTTTAATTAGGAGGGGAAAATAGAGTATGAGAGAAAGCTTGCAGGGAACATAAAAACTGACTGCAAAAGCTTCTACAGATATGTGAAGAGAAAAAGATTAGTGAAGACAAATATAGGTCCCTTGCAGTCAGATTCAGGTGAATTTATAATGGGGAGCAAAGAAATGGCAGACCAATTGAACAAATACTTTGGTTCTGTCTTCACGAAGGAAGATACAAATAACCTTCCGGAAATACGAGGGGACCGAGGGTCTAGTGAGAAGGAGGAACTGAAGGATATCCTTATTAGGCGGGAAATTGTGTTGGGGAAATTGATGGGATTGAAGGCCGATAAATCCTCAAGGTCTGATAGTCTGCATCCCAGAGTACTTAAGGAAGTGGCCCTAGAAATAGTGGATGCATTGGTGATCATTTTCCAACAGTCTATCGACTCTGGATCAGTTCCTATGGACTGGAGGGTAGCTAATGTAACACCACTTTTTAAAAAAGGAGGGAGAGAGAAAACAGGTAATTATAGACTGGTTAGCCTGACATCAGTCGTGGGGAAAATGTTGGAATCAATTATTAAAGATGAAATAGCAGCGCATTTGGAAAGCACTGACAGGATCGGACCAAGTCAGCATGGATTTATGAAAGGGAACTCCTGTTTACAAATCTTCTGGAATTTTTTGAGGATGTAACTAGTACAGTGGACAAGGGAGAACCAGTGGATGTGGTATATTTGGACTTTCAAAAGGCTTTTGACAAGGTCCCACACAAGAGATTGGTGTGCAAAATGAAAGCACATGGTATTGGGGGTAATGTACTGGTATTGATAAAGAATTGGTTGGCAGACAGGAAGCAGAGAGTCGGGATAAACGGGTCCTTTTCAGAATGGCAGGCAGTGACTAGTGGGATACCGCAGGGCCCAGTGCTGGGACCCCAGCTCTTTACAATATACATCAATGATTTAGATGAATGAATTGAGGGTAATATCTCCAAGTTTGCAGATGACACTAAGCTGGGTGGCGGTGTGAGCTGTGAAGGAGACACTAGGAGGCTGCAGGGTGACTTGGACAGGTTAGGTGAGTGGGAAAACGCATGGCAGATGTGGTATAATGTGAATAAATGTGAGGTTATCCACTTTGGGGGCAAAAACACAAAGGCAGAATATTATCTGAATGGCGGTAGATTAGAAAAAGGGGAGGTGCAACGAGACCTGGGTGTCATGGTACATCAGTCATTGAAAGTTGGCATGCAGGTACAGCAGGCGGTGAAGAAGGCAAATGGCATGTTGTCTTCATAGCTAGGGGATTTGATATCGGAGCAGGGAGGTCTTACTGCAGTTGTACAGGGCCTTGGTGAGGCCTCACCTGGAATATTGTGTTCAGTTTTGGTCTCCTAATCTGAGGAAGGACGTTCTTGCTATTGAGGGAGTGCAGCGAAGGTTCACCAGGCTCATTCCCGGGATGGCAGGACTGACATATGAGGAGAGACTGGATCAACTGGGCCTGTATTCACTGGAGTTTAGAAGGATGAGACGGGATCTCGTAGAAACATATAAAATTCTGACGGGACTGGACAGGTTAGATGCAGGAAGAAGGTTCCCAATGTTGGGGAAGTCCAGAACCAGGGGACACAGTCTAAGGATAAGGGGCAGGCCATTTAGGACTGAGATGAGGAGAAACTTCTTCACTCAGAGAGTTGTTAACCTGTGGAATTCCCTGCCGCAGAGAGTTGTTGATGTCAGTTCATTGGATATATTCAAGAGGGAGTTAGATATGGCCCTTACGGCTAAAGGGATCAAGGGGTATGGAGAGAAAGCAGGAAAGGGGTACTGAGGGAATGATCAGCCATGATCTTATTGAATGGTGGTATAGGCTAGGAAGCAGAAAGGGCTACTCCTGCACCTATTTTCTATGTTTCTATATCTATGTTAAACCTACTGTATAAAACTTATCTCTGTGACCCAGCTTTTGGTCACCTGTGCTAATATCTCCTTATGTGGCTTGGTGTCAAATTTTGTCTGATAATAGTCCCTGTGAAGCGCCCTGGGATGTTTTACTACGTTAAAGACGTTATATAAATGCATGTTTTTTATTGTGTTTTTTTTTTCAATCTGATCATGCAGACATCTCAGGCGATAACCCCAAGTGCAGCTCCTAGTGCACGCTAACCAAACATAACATTGGCTTGCTAAGTGAGGTTGACTCCTGTTTGGAGATGGCAAGTGTAGCGATGAGAGGCTTCCTGATTTCGAGGGTAGATTTGCTCGTAGCGAACAAAGGCTGCCTTTCATGCAGAGTTCCAGCAAGCGTCCCCTTCAACGAAAGGAAAGCTGAGAGATTTAATTCGCCATTCCCACTTCAAAACAAACAAGACGGAGGAAAATATAAGTGTTGCGGTCCCGTTGCTTTGTAAACCACATGTTTACATGACGGTCACCGGCGTTCCTGCACATTTTGTTATGGGATGAGTTTTACGAATCCCACAATGCAAAATGAATTTTCCCTTCCTATGCAACTGAGGACAACAAGTTTGGCCACCTCCCAAAGAACTTATTTCTGGTCCCTGGAGTGCTGTTTTTCAGTCAGACATACGTTTCCATTTACTTAATTTAATATGAAGCCCTCTCCAGTCAGTCTTTGCTTTATCACAGCCTATTAGCATGCTAAATGCCCCGCGGGCTTTATTGAAAAAGGTTGAGTTGGAGATTCAATGGAAAAAGCAAGATGTTGCATTTATCGAGCGTATTTCACAACCTCAGGACGTCTCCACTGCTCTGTACAGCCAACAGGGCACTTTTTGGAGTGTAGTCGCTGTTGTAATGTAGGAAAGGCGGCAGACAAATTGCACACGATGATAATGAACAGTCAGTGTCAGCCATGGCTCAGTGGGTAATACACGCGCCTCTGAGTCAGAAGGTTGTGAGTCTCCCAAAGCAAGCGCTCTACTCGGAACTCCGACACAGCAAGCGGGCCCAAAATGGGCAGAGGAAACATTTCAAGGACACCTTCAAAGCCTCATTGATAAAGTACAACATCCCCACCGACACCTGGGAGTCCCTGGCCAAAGACCGCCCTAAGTGGAGGAAGTGCATCCGGGAGGGCGCTGAGCACCTCGAGTCTCATCGGCGAGAGCATGCAGAAACCAAGCGCAGGCAGCGGAAGGAGCGTGCGGCAAACCAGTCCCACCCTCCCCTTCCCTCAACCACTGTCTGTCCCACCTGTGACAGAGACTGTAATTCCCGTATTGGACTGTTCAGTCACCCAAGAACTCACTTTTAGAGTGGAAGCAAGTCTTCCTCGATTCCGAGGGACTGTCTATGATGATGATGTGGGTTCAAATGCCACTCCAGGGACTTGAGCACAAAAAATCTAGGTTGGGATTCCAGTGCAGTGCTGAGGGAGTGCTGCACTGTCTTTCGGATGAGACGTTAAACTGAGGCCCCATCTGCTTTATCAGGTAGACATTAAAGATCTCATGGTACTATTTCGAAGAAGAGCAGGGGAGTTATCCTCGGTGTCATAGCCAATATTTAGCCCTCAATCAACATATCAAAAAAGCAGATTATCCGGACATGATCACATTGCTGTTGTGGGAGCTTGCTGTACACATGTTGGTTGCTGCGTTTCCCACATTACAACAGTGACTACACTCCAAAAAGTAATTAATTGGCTGTAAAGCGCTTTGAGATGTCCGGTGGTTGTGAAAGGCGCTATAGAAATCCAAGTCTTTCTATTTTTAGTGATGTTGGTTGAGAGATAGATTTTGGGCCAGGACACTGGGAAGAACTGCCTTGCTCTTCTTGGGAATAGTGCTGTGGGATCTTTTACAGGCACCTGGGAGGTGGGAGGTGTAGGGGGTTTTTGGTCTGCCCAATTACGGGGGTCTTTGGTGGCTGTTGGTGTATTGGGCCTCTCTGTCCCTTCTAGGGGACGGTCCAGCAGCTTATGGCTCACTGACCATTAAACTGGCGGTTTCGAAGCACCCGAGCACCCCTACCTGGTTCTGACCTCAGAATTTTGGTGGATTATGAGCTTCCACAAGGGAAAACTAAACACTCAGAGACAAGTGGTCCTTGGAACAAAGAAAATGGGTAAGTCCAATTTATTAACCACGGTAAGTTTCCAACGAGGTCAAACTTCATCAAAACACATATCTGACCCACACTTATAAACTATGAAAATCTATGGGAAGAAACGGACACAACGAAAACCTTACACAATTTTATCTTTACAAGACAGTTCTAACACCTCCCCCACCGCCCTTTTTACCTGACTGACCGAGGCTGACAGTTGGGAAAAGAAACCCCCGGATAATACTTACCATCCCTTTTGACAGTTATTTTTTAGCCTTAGGATGGTTGGTTTACGGGGTAGCTGGAGTGAATGTTGCCTCTCCCAGTTACTTCGGTCTCCGGTTCTTCAGCTGGTTGGCCTCGGAGCGTTGTTCGGTGTGCGGCTCCGCTTCTTGAGACAATGTTGGGCCTCTCGGTAGTTGGGTTGTATATTCTGCACACAAGTCGAGTCCAGGGCCCGTTCGATGGTAGGTTTCCCAGCCGGTAACAGTCCGTCTCCGTTCTCTCTCAGCTTCTGTCTGTCTGTGACTGCTACTGCTCCTTGACTCCTTCTCCTACTGCTCCAGCTGCTTCTCCCCCTCTCGGTGGTTCCGTAGGTCCTATATTTGTATCCAATTTAGTTCTGGCCTTTTCGCGCCCAAACTCAGTTGGTGGTCCATTGTGTAAGTTTGGGCCGGGAGATAGCTTTGAATATTTAATCAGAAGATGTCACAGGTACAGGTAGGTGTGAGGACAGGGGTATTGTTTCAGTGCACATTGGTGCCTCAATGTCTGCTGGTCCATTGTAACAGTCCTGGGAGTCAATCGGTTTGGGCCTCCCCTTTGATGGGCCATCACCGCAGTGATCTCAGGACTATTGTCTACTGTCCATATTAATTAGGTAGATGATGGTCCACATTCATAATTTGAGTAGGGGTGACTCATATTTTCGAACTGGGCCGGGTAGTCCCCATTGGTTGAGGATTTCCCCGCTTCAGGCCCAACTCAACCCCTGATTGGTCTGCCAGAATACACTTTTCCCCCATTGGCCAGTGCCTCTGTCTCGCTTGTGAGCCAGACTCCACAATGTCTGTATCCGCCCACACGTTACCCAGCCTGCCTGGTCTGAGGATTTTACTTGGCCAAAAATGTTCATTTAAAATGTAAAGCACGATTCCATCTTAGTTTCCTTGTCCTTAGGGTGTTCCAATAAAATGCGGCCGTGGATTTTCGGACCTTAAAGAGGGCGGGGGGCACCTCGGTTTATCACCTCATTCGAAAGATGGCCCCTCCCTCAGCACTTGGGAGTGTGCGCCTGGATTTGGTGCTTAAGTCTTGAGAGTGGGGGTCGAAAGCCACGTGTGAGCAACTGAGCCAGAGCTGGCACGTGTGAATGTTAGCGTTTGAAAGTGACCGAATGAAGTCTCAGTTCGGGGAGCAGCCACAGCATCGCGAGACCGGGAGCATAAATGCGGTGGCAGTTGGAGCAGCGGCAGTTCCGGGAGCTTGTGTAGCGGCAGGAGGGAAACAGAGAAGTAAGAAGGAATCGAAGTGTGACATCATAGCCAAGGGGGTAAGTGATTGGCTGGTTGGTGAGCATTTGATCTTTTTCTTTTTCTTATCAGTGAGACTCCTTTGGGTTAATTTAAGGGTTAAGTCATGGCAGGAGAGCCCAGACCCATGTCATGCTCCTCCTGTGCTATGTGGGAAGTCAGGGATGCTTCCAGTGTCCCTAACTACTATGTGTGCAGGAAGTGTGTCCAGCTGCAGCTCCTGACAGACTGTATGACAGCACTGGAGCTGCGGATGGATTCACTCTGGAGCATCCGCGAATAGCACTAATCGTGAATAGCATGTTTAGTGAGTTGGTCGCACCGCAGGTAAAGGTTTCAAAGGCAGATAGGGAATGGGTGACCATCAGCAGTGGAAGGAAGGTAGTGCAGGGGTCCCCTGCAGTCACCTCCCTCCAAAACAGATGTATCACTTTGGATACTATTGGGGGAGATGGCTCACCAGAGGAAGGCAGCAGCAGCCAAGTCCATGACACCATGGGTGGCTCTGTTGCACAAAAGACCGGAAAAAGAGTGGGAGAGCGATAGTGATAGGGGATTCAATTGTAAGGGGAATAGATAGACGTTTCTGCGGCCACAATCGAGACTCCAGGATGGTATGTTGCCTCCCTGGTGCAAGGGTCAAGGATGTCTCGGAGCAGCTGCAGGACATTTTGGAGGGGGAGGGTGAACAGCCAGCTGTCGTGGTCCATATAGGTACCAACGATATAGGTAAAAAATGGGATGAGGTCCTACAAGCTGAATTTTGGGAGCTCGGAGCTAAATTAAAAAATAGGACCTCAAAGGTAGTAATCTCAGGATTGCAACCAGTGCCTCGTGCTAGTCAGAGTAGGAATTACAGGATAGCTCAGATGAATACGTGGTTTGAGGAATGGTGCAAGGGGGAGGGATTCAAATTCCTGGGACATTGGAACCGGTTCTGGGGGAGGTGGGACCAGTACAAACCGGACGGTCTGCACCTGGGCAGGACCGGAACTAATGTCCGAGGGGGAGTGTTTGCTAGTGCTGTACATAAGAACAGAAGAACATAAGAACATAAGAATTAGGAACAGGAGTAGGCCATCTAGCCCCTCGAACCTGCCCCGCCATTCAATAAGATCATGGCTGATCTGGCCGTGGACTCAGCTCCACTTACCCGCCCTCTCCCCGTAACCCTTAATTTCCTTATTGGTTAAAAATCTATCTATCTTTGACTTGAAAACATTCAATGAGCTAGCCTCAACTGCTTCCTTGGGCAGAGAATTTCACAGATTCACAACCCTCTGGGAGAAGAAATTTTTTCTCAACTCGGTTTTAAATTGGCTCCTCCATATTTTGAGGCTGTGCCCCCTAGTTCTAGTCTCCCCCGCCAATGGAAACAACCTCTCTGACTTTATCTTGTCTATCCCTTTCATGATTTTAAATGTTTCTATAAGATCACTCCTCATTCTTCTGAACTCCAAGGAGTAAAGACCCAGTCTACTCAATCTATCATCATAAGGTAACCCCATCATTTCTGGAATCAGCCTAGTGAATCGTCTCTGTATCCCTTCCAAAGCTAGTATATCCTCCCTTAAGTAAGGTGACCAAAACTGCACACAGTACTCCAGGTGCGGCCTCACCAATACCCTATACAGTTGCAGCAAGACCGCCCTGCTTTTGTACTCCATCCCTTTCGCAATGAAGGCCAATATTCCATTTGCCTTCCTGATCACCTGCTGCACCTGCAAACTAACCTTTTGGGATTCATGCACAAGGACCCCCAGGTCCCTCTGCACCACAGCATGTTGTAATTTCTCCCCATTCAAATAATATTCCCTTTTACTGCTTTTTTTCCCCAAGGTGGATGACCTCATACTTTCCGACATTGTATTCCATCTGCCAAACCTTAGCCCATTCGCTTAACCTATCTAAATCTCCTTGCAGTCTCTATGAGTCCTCTACACAACCCGCTTTCCCACTAATCTTAGTGTCATCTGCAAATTTTGTTGCACTACACTCTGTCCCCTCTTCTAGGTCATCTATGTATATTGGAAACAGTTGTGGTCCCAGCACTGATCCCTGTGGCACACCACTAACCACTGATTTCTAACCGGAAAAGGACCCATTGATCCCGACTCTCTGCTTTCTGTTCGCCAGCCAATTCTCTATCCATGCTATACATTTCCTCTGACTCCGCGTACCTTTATCTTCTGTAGTAACCTTTTGTGTGGCACCTTATTGAATGCCTTTTTGAAATCTAAATACACCACATCCATCGGTACACCTCTATCCACCATGCTCGTTATATCCTCAAAGAATTCCAGTAAGTTAGTTAAACATGATTTCCCTTTCATGAATCCATGCTGCGTCTGCTTGATTGCACTATTCCTATCCAGATGTCCCGCTATTTCTTCCTTAATGATAGTTTCAAGCATTTTCCCCACTACAGATGTTAAACTAACCGGCCTATAGTTACCTGCCTTTTGCCTGCCCCTTTTTTAAACAGAGGCGTTACATTAGCTGCTTTCCAATCCGCTGGTACCTCCCCAGAGTCCAGAGAATTTTGGTAGATTATAACGAATGCATCTGCTATAACTTCAGCCATCTCTTTTAATACCCTGGGGTGTATTTCATCAGGACCAGGGGACTTGTCTACCTTCAGTCCCATTAGCCTGTCCAGCACTACTCCCCTAGTGATAGTGATTGTCTCAAGGTCCTCCCTTCCCACATTCCTGTGGCCTGCAAATTTTGGCATTGTTTTTGTGTCTTCCACTGTGAAGACGGAAGCAAAATAATTGTTCAAGGTCTCAGCCATTTCCACATTTCCCATTATTAAATCTCCCTTCTCATCTTCTAAGGGACCAACATTTACTTTAGTCACTCTCTTCCGTTTTATATATCGGTAAAAGCTTTTACTATCTGTTTTTATGTTTTGCGCCAGTTTACTTTCGTAATCTATCTTTCCTTTCTTTATTGATTTCTTAGTCATTCTTTGCTGTCGTTTAAAATTTTCCCAATCTTCTAGTTTCCCACTAACCTTGGCCACCTTATACGCATTGGTTTTTAATTTGATACTCTCCTTTATTTCCTTGGATATCAACGGCTGGTTATCACTTCTCTTGCCGCCCTTCTTTTTCACTGGAATATATTTTTTTTGCGCACTATGAAAGAGCTCCTTAAAAGTCCTCCACTGTTCCTCAATTGTGCCACCATTTAGTCCTTGTTTCCAGTCTACTTTAGCCAACTCTGCCCTCATCCCACTGTAGTCCCCTTTGTTTAAGCATAGTACCCTCGTTTCTGATACAACTTCCTCATCCTCAATCTGTATTACAAATTCAACCATATTGTGATCACTCATTCCGAGAGGATCTTTTACGAGGAGATCGTTTATTTTTCCTGTCTCATTACACAGGACCAGATCCAAGATGGCTTGCTCCCTTGTAGGCTCTGTCACATACTGTTCTAAGAAACAGTCCCGTATGCATTCTATGAACTCCTCCTCCAGGCTACCCCCTGTGATTTGATTTGACCAGTCGATATGTAGGTTAAAATCCCCCATGACTACTGTCGTTCCTTTTTCACATGCCTCCATTATTCCCTTGATTATTGCCCGCCCCACCGTGAAGTTATTATTTGGGGGCCTATAAACTACGCCGACCAGTGACTTTTTCCCCTTACTATCTCTAATCTCCACCCACAATGATTCAACATTTTGTTCATTGGAGCCAATATCATCCCTCACAACTGCCCTGATATCATCCTTTATTAACAGAGCTACCCCACCTCCTTTCCCTTCTTGCCTATCTTTCTGAATCGTCAGATACCCCTGTATGTTTAATTCCCAGTCTTGGCCACCTTGCAACCATGTTTCTGTAATGGCCACCAAATCATACCCATTTGTAATGATTTGTGCGTCAACTCATTTACTTTATTTCGAATGCTGCGTGCATTTAGGTAGAGTGTTTTCATCCTCGTTTTTAAACCATGATTTTTAGTTTTTACCCCTCCTGCAGCCCTTTTATATTCAGTGGCTCTTTTTGTTTCTTGCCTTTGTTTTCTCTGCCCTGCATTTTTACTCATCTCTTTTCTGTTTTTTGTTTTTGTCTCCTTTTTGTTTCTCTCTGTCTCCCTGTATTGGTTCCCATCCCCCTGCCATATTAGTTTAACTCCTCACCAACAGCACTAGCAAACACTCCCCCTAGGACATTGGTTCCAGTCCTGCCCAGGTGCAGACCGTCCGGTTTGTACTGGTCCCACCTCCCCCAGAACCGGTTCCAATGCCCCACGAATTTGAATCCCTCCCTGCTGCACCACTGCTTAAGCCACGTATTCATCTGAGCTATCCTGCGATTCCTACTCTGACTAGCACGTGGCACTGGTAACAATCCCGAGATTATTACTTTTGAGGTCCTACTTTTTAATTTAACTCCTAGCTCCTTAAATTCATCTCGTAGGACCTTATCCCTTTTTTTACCTATGTCGTTGGTACCAATGTGCACCACGACAACTGGCTGTTCTCCCTCCCTTTTTAGAATGTCCTGCACTCGCTCGGAGACATCCTTGACCCTTGCACCAGGGAGGCAACATACCATCCTGGAGTCTCGATTGCAGCCGCAGAAACGCCTATCTATTCCCCTTATGATTGAATCCCCTATCACTATCGCTCTCCCACTCTTTTTTATGCCCTCCTGTACAACAGAGCCAGCCATGGTGCCATGAACTTGGCTGCTGTTGCTCTCCCCTAATGAGTCATCTCCCTCAACAGCACTCAAAGCAGTGTATCTGTTTTGCAGGGGGATGACCAGGTGGGACCCTTGCACTACTTTCTTTGTACTACTCTTTCTGCTGGTCTTCCATTCCCTAGCTGGCTGTGGATCCTTCTCATGCGGTAAGACCAACTCACTAAACGTGCCACTTATGTCATTCTCAGCATCGTGGATGCTCCAGAGTGAATCCACCCTCAGTTCCAATTCCGCAATGCGGTACGTCAGGAGCTGGAGGTGTATCGATTTCTCACACACGTCGTCCTCAGGGACACCGGAAGCGTCCCTGAGTTCCCACATGGCACAGGAGGAGCATATCACGTGACCGAGCTCTCCTGCCATGCCTTAACCCTTAGAAACCCTTAAATTGGTAATAACAATGTTACAGTTCACTTACTGATATAAAAAATAAAAATAAAAGCTACTCACCAATCACCAGCCAATCACTTACCCCATTAGCTGTGACGTCACCTTTTGATTCCTTTCTACTTCTATTTTGCTTTCTCTCCCGCTGTAGCTGCACTGGTACACCTTTTATAGGCCGCTCCGACACTGCTCCCACCTCTCGCCAACTGCCGCTGACTCTCGAGCTCCCGCTGGGCCTTTTATCGGCTGCTCCGACACTGACTCTCGAGCTCCCGCTGGGCCTTTATAGGCTGCTCCGGCACTGCTCCCGCCTCTCACCAACTGCCGCTGTAGGGAAGGGTTTAAACTAATATGGCAGGGGGATGGGAATCTATGCAGGGAGACAGAGGGAAGTAAAAAGGGGGCAGAAGCAAAAGGTAGAAAGGAGAAAAGCAAGAGTGGAGGGCAGAGAAAACAAGGGCAAAAATCAAAAAGGGCCACATTACAACAGAATTCTAAAAGGACTAAGAGTGTTAAAAAAACAAACCTGAAGGCTCTGAGTCTCAATGCGAGGAGCATTCGTAATAAGGTGGATGAATTAACTGCACAGATAGATGTTAACGTTATGATGTAATTGGGATTACAGAGACATGGCTCCAGGGTAACCAAGGCTGGGAACTCAACATCCAGGGGTATTCAATATTCAGGAAGGATAGACTGTAAGGAAAAGGAGGTGGGGTAGCGTTGCTGGTTAAAGAGGAGATTAATGCAATAGTAAGGAAGGACATTAGCGTGGATGATGTGGAATCTATATGGGTAGAGCTGCGGAACACCAAAGGGCAGAAAACATTAGTGGGAGTTGTGTACAGACCACCAAACAGTAGCAGGGAGGTTGGGGATGGCATCAAACAGGAAATTAGGGATGCTTGCAATAAGAGTACAGCAGTTATCATGGGTGACTTTAATCTACATATTGATTGGGTTAACCAAAATGGTAGCAATACTGTGGAGGAGGATTTCCTAGTTCCTAGAGTGTATAAGGGATGGTTTTTTAGACCAATATGTCAAGGAACCAAGTAGAGAGCAGGCCATCCTAGAGTGGATCTTGTGTAACGAGAGAGGATTAATTAGCAATCTTGTTGTGCTCGGCCCCTTGGGGAAGAGTGACCATAATATGGCAGAATTCTTTATTAAGATGGAGAGTGACACAGTTAATTCAGAGACTCGGGACCTGAACTTAAAGAAAGGAAACTTCGACAGTATGAGATGTGAATTGGCTCGGATAGACTGGAGAATGATACTTAAAGGGTTGATGGTGGATAGGCACTGGCAGACATTTAAAGATCACATGGATGAACTACAACAATTATACATCCCTGTGTGGCGTAAGAATAAAAAAGGGAAGGTGGCTCAACTGTGGCTAACAAGGGAAATTAAGGATAGTGTTAAGTCCAAGGAAGAGGCCTATAAATTGGCCAGAAAAAGCAGCATACCTGAGGACTGGGAGAAATTTAGAATTCAACAGAGGAGGACTAAGGGTTTAATTAGGAGGGGGAAAATAGAGTATGAGAGTAAGCTTGCAGTGAACATAAAAACTGACTGCAAAAGCTTCTATAGACAGGTGAAGAGAAAAAGATTAGTGAAGACAAATGTCGGTCCCTTGCAGTCAGATTCAGGTGAATTCATAATGGGGAACAAGGAAATGGCAGACCAATTGAACAAATACTTTGGTTCTGTCTTCACTAAGGAAGACACAAATAACCTCCCAAAAATACAGGAGGACCGAGGGTCTAGCAAGAAGGGGGAACTGAGGGAAATCCTTATTAGTCAGGAAATGGTGTTCGGGAAATTGAAGGGATTGAAGGCTGATAAATCCCCAGGGCCTGATAGTTTGCATCCCAGAGTACTTAAGGAAGTGGCCCTAGAAATAGTTGATGCATTGGTGATCATTTTCCAACATTCCATGGACTCTGGATCAGTTCCTATAGATTGGAGGGTAGCTAATGTAACCCCACTTTTAAAAAAAGGAGGGAGAGAGAAAACATCAGTAGTGGGGAAAATGTTGGAATCAATTATTAAAGATGTAATAGCAGCGCATTTGGAAAGCAGTGACAGGATCGGTCCAAGTCAGCATGGATTTATGAAAGGGAAATCATGCTTGACAAATCTTCTAGAATTTTTTGAGGATGTAACTAGTCGAGTGGATAAGGGAGAACCAGTGGATGTGGTGTATTTGGACTTTCAAAAGGCTTTTGTCAAGGTCCCACACAAGAGATTAGTGTGCAAAATTAAGGCACAGGGTATTGGAGGTAATGTACTGACGTGGATAGAGAACTGGTTGTCAGACAGGAAACAAAGCGTCGGAATAAACGGGTCCTTTTCAGAATGGCAGGCAGTGACTAGTGGGGACTAGTAGACAAAGGAATTGAATGTAATATCTACAAGTTTGTAGATGACACTAAGCTGGGATTCAGGACGAGCTGTGAGGAGGACGCTAAGAGGCTGCAGGGTGACTTGGATAGGTTAGGTGAATGGGCAAATGCATGGCAGATGCGGTATAATGTGGATAAATGTGAGGTTATCCACTTTGGTGGCAAAAACAGGAAGGCATATTATTATCGGAATGGTGATAGATTAGTAAAAGGGGAGGTGCAACGAGACCTGGGTGTCATGGTACATCAGTCATTGAAGGTTGGCATGCAGATACAGCAGGCAGTTAAGAAAGCAAATGGCATGCTGGCCTTCATAGCGAGAGGATTTGAGTATCGGAGCAGGGAGGTCTTACTGCAGTTGTACAGTGCCTTGGTGAGACCACACCTGGAATATTGTGTTCAGTTTTGGTCTCCTAATCTGAGGAAGGACGTTCTTGCTATTGAGGGAGTACAGCGAAGGTTAACCAGACTAATTCCCGGGATGGCAGGACTGACTTATGAGGAAAGACTGGGTCGGCTAGGCTTATACTCACTGGAATTTAGAAGAAGGAGAGGGGATCTCATAGAAATGTATAAAATTCTGATGGGAATGGACAGGTTAGATGCAGGAAGAATGTTCCCGATGTCGGGGAAGTCCAGAACCAGGGGACACAGTCTAAAGATAAGGGGTAAGCCATACAGGACCGAGATGAGGAGAAACATCTTCACCCAGAGAGTGGTGAACCTGTGGAATTCTCTACCACAGAAAGTTGTGAAGTCTAGTTCGTTGGACATATTCAAAAGGGAGTTGGATGTGGCCCTATGGCGAAAGGGATCAGTGGGTATGGAGAGAAGGCAGGGGTCGGGTACTGAGGTTGCATGATCAGCCAATGCCCATATTGAATGGCGGTGCAGGCTTGAAGGGCCGAATGGCCTACTCCTGCACCTATTTTCTATGTTTCTATGGCCGCCTTGCAGTGGCGTGTTTGATGCATGAATCCACACAAAGTCATTACATGAGGCGGTCAGACATACCGTCTCCACATAATGGGCACCCCCCTGAAGTATGGCCACTCTGAGCGGCCCTTTGGGCTGGTTTGATTGCAGGGCTGTTACTGGCAAGGCAGTGATCGTGCCCACACCAGTCCATCCATTCCCCAAGCCCTGCTTCCTTGCTCTACTTACCCTGGCCAGCTATTTACTCCAGAATGTGATTTCTGTTAAATGGCAGCTATTGCTAACTTAATGATGGCCTGTCTCTCCTTTTGGAACTGTGCCCGGATCATTTCTGTGCAGTGACTCCAATCCTGGCCTCTTCAGAATCCCTGTTATAATCGCTCCACCATCGGTGGCCGTGCCTTCTGCTGCCTGGGCCCCAAGCTCTGGAACTCCCTCCCTAAACCTCTCCGCCTCTTTACCTCTCCCTCCTCCTTTAAGACAATCCTAGAAACATATGTCTTTGGCCAAGCATTTGGTCACCTGCCCCTACTATCTGCTGATGTGGCTCGGTGTCAAATGTTGTTTGATAATTGCTCTCGTGAAGAGCCTTGGCATGTTTTACCACGTCCTCATCTGTGGCTCAAACCCTCATCCATTGTCTGTAGACTTGAAGGCACGGCCACCAATGGTGCGAAATTCATGGATGCTCAAGAGGCAGAATTGGAGGAGCGCAGATATCAAGGTGGGTCACCGGGCTGGAGGAGGTTACAGATGTCTGGAGGGCGCGAGATCATGGATGCACTTGAACATAACAACAACAACTTCTAATTATATAGCACCTTTAACATAGTGTAACATCCCAAGGTACTTTACAGGAGTATTATCAGATACAAAATTTGACACCAAGCCGCACAAGTAGAAATTAGCGCAGGTGTCCGAAAGCTGGGTCAAAGAGGTGGGTTTTAAGGAGCGTCTTGAAGCAGGAAAGAGAGGTAGAGAGGCGGAGAGGTTTAAGGAGGGAGTTCCAGAGCTTGGGGCCCAGGCAGCTGAAGGCACGGCCACCGATGGTGGAGTGATTATAATCACGGATGGTCAGGAGGGCAGAATTAGAGGAGCGCAGAGGTCTCGGGGGTTATGGGGCTGGAGGAGATTACAGAGATAGGGAGGGGCGAGGGCCATGGAGGGATTTGAAAACAAGAATGAGAATTTTGAAATCGAGGCGTTGCTTAACCGTGTAAGATTTCTAAATCTCTGGCATTAAATTGACAGCAAGACCGATTCTTTTAAAACAATTTGGAATAGTTTATTAAACACACACACATGCACATCTATCAGCCGTCGTCAGCTATCCTGTGGATCTACTTAGTTACAACAGACACAATGATGTTACAATAAAAAGGCATACTGTACTTCCCTCTGGCAAAGATAAGCACATGGCGGGCGTCCTTGCTTCTGCTGTGGAGAAAAGATCCTGCTTTTGCTGTGTGCTAATGAGAGAGACCCAGCAATCTTTGCTTGGATTATTATACCCCTTACAGCCATCGTTTCTCAGAAAGCCTCAGGATTGGGTCTTGGTTCCAGGGCCATTCCTGATTGGCTTCTCATCAAACACGTGTCTGTCTGGAGGGCCGGTGCCATTCCTTGATTAGGTTAATGGTTTTCCAATTAATATCTTTTCTAGTTTGGTGAGTTTTAAAGCCATGCTGACATGAACTTAGGGACGCCATCCATTTTGTTTCTTTCAATACTGCAGCCTGTCTGTATAATCTACACTTTTAACATTTATAGATATATATGGGATTTTATCTGGTTTTTTGACTCTCCCAGGAGATTATATGGTTCTGGTTGGGGTGGAGTGCAGAATGTTTCAATGTAAGAGGTGTTGCAGTTGTTTGGGGCGGATTGGTTGGGCCAGATGCTCTTTACCTTTCCGCCATTGTTCATAGAAACATAGAAAATAGGTGCAGGAGTAGGCCATTCGGCCCTTCGAGCCTGCACCGCCATTCAATAAGATCATGGCTGATCATTCCCTCAGTACCCCTTTCCAGCTTTCTCTCTATACCCCTTGATCCCTTTAGCTGTAAGGGCCATATCAAACTCCCTCTTGAATATATCCAATGAACTGGCCTCAACAACTCTCTGCGGCAGGGAATTCCACAGGTTAACAACTCTCTGAGTGAAGTAGTTTCTCCTCATCTCAGTCCTAAATGGCTTACCCCTTATCCTAAGACTATGTCCCCTGGTTCTGGACTTCCCCAACATCGGGAATTCTTCTTGCATCTAACCTGTCCAGTCCCATCTGAATTTTATATGTTTCTATGAGATCCCCTCTCATCCTTCTAAACTCTAGTGAATACAGGTCCAGTCGATCCAGTCTCTCCTCATATGACAGTCCAGCCATCCCGGGAATCAGTTTGGTGAACCTTCGCTGCACTCCCTCAATAGCAAGAACGTCCTTCCTCAGATTAGGAGACCAAAACTGAACACAATATTCCAGGTGAGGCCTCACCAAGGCCCTGTACAACTGCAGTAAGACCTCCCTGCTCCTATACTCAAATCCCCTAGCTATGAAGGCCAACATGCCATTTCCCTTCTTCACTGCTTGCTGTACCTGCATGCCAACTTTCAATGACTGATGTACCATGAGACTCAGATCTTGTTGCACCTCTCCTTTTCCTAATCTGTCGCCATTCAGATAATATTCTGCCTTTGTGTCTTTGCCACCAAAGTGGATAACCTCACATTTATCCACATTATTATGCATCTGCTATGCATTTTCCCACTCAGCTAACCTGTCCAAGTCACCCTGCAGCCTCTTAGCGTCCTCCTCACAGCTCACACCGCCACCCAACTTCATTGTTCATAGGTTTATATGTAACCTTCAGGGCTGCTGACCGAGGGCCGTGCGGCTCTTTGTCGGCCGACGTGGACACGATGGGCCGGAATGGCCTCCTTCTGCACCGTAAATTTCTATGTTTCTATATACAGAATCAATTTTATCATTACTAAACACTTTTATTCTTTCAACCAGGAACCAATGTCGGTCAGTGAGCCCAGGGCTGATGGGTGAATGCACTGCCACATGCAGGGAGAGACAAGCAGTATAAATACTTCACCCTGGATTAATAGCATGCCTGAAATACATAATACACAGCCCAAAATGTTGGGAGGACAGACACTGTAATTGTACCATAGGGTACTTCTTACAGTCCAAGGCCAGTATACACTTTACTGAAATCCCAATGATAACCTTAAGGCACGAAGAGATGTATTTATACTGTGCCTCACCAGGTCTCCCAGTGCTGAGCGATGCCCTAAGGCACCATCATCATAGGCAGTCCCTCGGAATCGAGGAACACTTGCTTCCACTCTAAAAGTGAGTTCTCAGGTGACTGAATAGTCCAATACGGGAATTACAGTCTCTGTCACAGGTGGGACAGACAGTGGTTGGGGGAAGGGGAGGGTGGGACTGGTTTGCCGCACGCTCCTTCCGCTGCCTGCGCTTGGTTTCTGCATGCTCTCGGCGACAAGACTCGAGGTGCTCAGTGCCCTCCCGGATGCACTTCCTCCACTTAGGGCGGTCTTTGGCCAGGGACTCCCAGGTGTCGGTGGGGATATTGCACTTTATCAGGGAGGCTTTGAGGGTGTCCTTGTAACGTTTCCTCTGTCCACCTGGGGCTCGCTTGCCGTGTAGGAGTTCCAAGTAGAGCGCTTGCTTTGGGAGTCTCGTGTCGGGCATGTGAACAATGTGGCCTGCCCAACGGAGCTGGTCGAGTGTGGTCAGAGCTTCGATGCTGGGGATGTTGGCCTGATCGAGGACGCTAACGTTGGTGCGTCTATCCTCCCGGGGTATTTGAAGGATCTTGTGGAGACATCGTTGGTGGTATTTCTCCAGTGATTTCTCCATACAGTATATGGTCCACATCTCTGAGCCATATCGGAGGGCGGGTATCACTACTGTCCTGTAGACCATGAGCTTGGTGGCAGATTTGAGGGCCTGATCTTCAAACACTCATTTCCTCAAGCGGCCGAAGGCTGCACTGGCGCACTGGAGGCAGTGTGTTGAATCTCGTCGTCGTAGTCTGCCCTTGCTGATAGTAGGATCCCGAGGTATGGAAAGTGGTCCACGAAAGGCACTGTACAGACAGATTGAACGTACAACCACTGGTGTTGTATAGGCAGCAGCCATTTTGCACACAGATAATGACCAGATAATCTATTCAGACTTGAAGGGTTAAGTTACGAAGAGAGAATATAAAAATTAGGGTTGTATTCTCTAGAATTTAAAAGGTTAAGGGGTGATCTGATCGAAATTTTAGGATATTAAGGGGAACAGAGAGGGTAGATAGAGAGAAACTATTCCCGCTGGTTGGGGAATCTAAAAACTAGAGCCAGACCTTTCAGGAGTGAAATGAGGAAACACTTCTACACACAAAGGGTGGTAAAATTCAGAACTCACTTCCGCAAACAGCAATTGATGCTAGATCAGTTGTTCATCTTAAATCTGAGATTGATAGATTTCTGTTAACCAAAGGTATTAAGGAATATGGGTCAAAGGAGGGTATATGGAGTTAGATCGCAGATCAGCCATGATCTCATTGAATGGTGGAACAGGCTCGAGGGGCTGAACGGCCTTCTCCTGATCCTGTGTTAATATGGTTGAGGGATAATGAGGGGTCTGGACAGAGTAGATCGAGAGAAACTGTTCCCATTGGTGGAAGGGTCGAGAACCAGAGGACACAGATTTAAGGCGATTGGCAGAAGAAGGGTTAGGCGACATGAGGAAAAATGTTTTTATGCAGCGAGTGGTTAGGATCTGGAATGCGCTGCCTGAGAGGGTGCTGGAGGCATACTCAATCACTTCCTTCAAAAGGGAGTTGGATAAGTACCTGAAGGAAAACATTGCAGGGCTACGGGGAAAGGGCGGGGGAGGGGGTTCGATAGGGTAGATGTAGAGAAGATGTTTCCACTCGCGGGCAACACCAGAACTAGGAGCCATCAATATGAGACAGTCACTAATACATCCAATGGGGAATTCAGGAGAAACTTTACCCAGAGAATATTGGAATGTGGAACTCGTTGCCACAGGGAGGGGTTGAGGTGAATAGTAGTTATGTATTTAAGGGGAAGCTGGATAAAGACATGAGGGAGAAAAAGAAAGAAAAACTTGCATTTATAAAGTGCCTTTTATAACCACCGGACGTCTCAAAGCACTTTACAGCCAATGAAGTACTTTTGGAGTGTAGTCACTGTTGTAATGTGGGAAACGCGGCAGCCAATTTACCCACAGCAAGCTCCCACACACAGCAATGAGATAATGACCAGATAATCTGTTTTAGTGATGTTGACTGAGGGATAAATATTGACCCCAGGACACCGGGGATAACTCCCCCTGCTCTTCTTCCAAATAGTGCCACGGGATCTTTTACATCCACCTGAGAGAGCAGACGGGGCCCTGGTTTAAAGTCTCATCCGAAAGACGGCACCTCCGACAGTGCAGCACTCCCTCAGCACTGCACTGGGAGTGTCAGCCTAGATTTATGTGCTCCAGTCATTGGAGTGGGACTTGATCCCACAACCTTCCGACTCAGAGAATCATAGAATCATAGAAGGAGGCCATTCAGACCATCCTGTCCACGCCGGTCAACAAAGAGCTACCCAGCATAATCCCACTTTCCAGTTCTTGGTCCGTGGCCCTGAAGATTATGGCACATCCAAGTACTGTTTAAATGTGGTGAGGGTTTCTGCCTCTACCACCCTTTCAGGCCGTGAGTTCCAGACCCCCAGCAGCAAAAGGTTATGGAGGTGGCGAGGTCACGGAGGCACTAAGGGTGGGAGTGCTACCCACTGAGCCACCAGAATAGGATATGGTGATGGGGTGAGATGAAGAGGGGTGGGTGGCTCATGTGGGGCATAAACACCAGCACGGACCTGTTGGGCCGCATGGTCCGTTTCTGTGCTGTACATTCCAGGTAACGCTATGTAAAGAGAGTAAGGGACCGAAATTAATGGCCTTACCACCCACTGACCTCCACTGACCTCCACTCCCCCCCACTGACCCCCACACTGACCCCACTCCCCCCCACTGACCCCCACACTGACTCCACTCCCCCCCACTGACCTCCACTCCCCCCCACTGACCCCCACACTGAGCCCACTCCCCCCCACTGACCCCCACACTGACCCCACTCCCCCCCACCAACCCCCACTGCAACCCACTGACTCCCACTGACCTTCACTCACCCCCACTGACCCTCACTGCCCCCACTGACGCCCACTGACCCCTACCGTCCGCCCACTGACCCCCACTCCCCCCTACTACCCCCCACTGACCCTCACTGACCCTCACTGCCCCCACTGACCGCCCACTGCCCCCCACTCCCTGCCCCCACTGACCCCTACTGCCCCCCACTCCCCGCCCACTGCTGCTGACATTCGTCCTCGGGTTGTGCCCTGTGCCAGTTTCCATCTGGCCTGGAGCGGGCGGGAAGAGAGAGCCGCCGGGAAGCGCCCGCTGACGTCAGCAGACGGCCGAGTGATGTAACTGGACTCCAGCCCACCGAGCTCCCTGATTGGTGCGGGCGGGAGTCGACGGGTCGACACCAGAACGGGGCGGACCGCTGCGAGGAGGCTGGTCTATCCCCGGTACGGTAGATCTGAAGAGCTGAATAAAAAGGTTAGTAATCAATTCTAAAATGTTTTCTTCACAGGGACTTCCCTGGATGGGGTCCTCTGAAGGTCTTCCGATGTTTTTTTTTTTGATGCTTTTTATTTGCAGGTCTTCGCCCCTCCGTGGGCCCGACTCCATCCTCGGTGATACTTGGGCGGCGAGCCCCTCTGCCGCCGAGAGTGAGAGCTCCCGCCCGCTGCCGCCCGGATTGGTGGCGTACGTCGTCGATTTACCGCCCACCGACCTTTCAAGGACCCATTTGCCAAAAATTCCGCCCAGAGTACCGTCGGGTATCTCAGCAGCCATCGGCGGCCCTTTGGGCGGCCCTTGCCCATACACCAATTTCGGCCGCTAAGACTGAGCGATGCGAGGAGTTCAACAGATTCCGAAACCCCCTTTAGGAGTTGGGTTGAAGCCAGAGATGGCGAGACTCTGTAGGTGAGCAGGAAGAGTGTGTCGGACGGCTGGCAGGACGTCATGAACTTCCCTGTTTCAAGATGATTCCAAACAATTATCAACTGTTCCGTACACAACTTGCAAGTTTATCAAAACTGCAGTGTTAATCTGGGTCAGGCACAGAGAAAATCCCAGGTTTGGTGTGAATCCTAATACAAAAAAAAAGGGCATAGGAAAATGTTTGGAGTGGCCCCCCAGATTGCGGGGGTACTCGATTTAAATGTTTTATTTTGTCTCCTCTAAAAGAGTGGTGTGACTCCTGTGACGCGGTTCGAACTCATTATGCATGTCAACGCAAGGCAGGAAAATCTCAGCCAGCTCCTCCGAGTCTGGGATGCCTTCTTCCTTGTGTCTGGAACCCAGTCCTAATTAGTGAGAGAAACCAGCTAACAAATTGGGTGCAGGGGGGAATGAAAGGTGGCAGTCAGCACGGTAATAACCTCAATTTAATTCTTTTGCTGCAAAAGAATTCTGAGGTAATTACAAAGTTCATACATGCATCATATTAATCTACAGAACATGACCTTTAATTTAAGAGTGAATTGGAGCAGTTGCTTAATATTTTACCCGTAGGAATTCTTAAGTCAAGATTTATTTTCAATGCGCGGACCACTCCCAATTAAAAACATCACGCGTGGCTGATGGTTCCAACGGCTCGTCGCAAACAGGGAACTGAAGGCAGCCCAGCTTTTAGAGACTGAAGTGGCATTGACTGTGATCTTCAGCGTGTAATAATCTCCAGTTACGTTGCTTTCCGCCAGCGTCACAGGAACATTCAGCACGGAGGGAGGACATTCAGCCCATCGGCTCTCTGAAGGAGCTCCCCAATCAGTCCCACTTCCCCCGCAGTCCCGCACATTTCTCCGTTATATCTAATTCCCTTATGAAGCAGTTAAATCTGCTTCAATCGCCCATTCAGGCAGCATGTTCCAGATCATAACAATTCACTGCTTAAAAAAAAACACCCCGTGGTTTATTTTGCCAATTATTTTTAATCCGTGTCCTCTGGTTATCGACTCTCCTTCTAGTGGAAACAGCTTCCACTCATTTACTCTATCAGAAGCCCACATGATTTTGAATAGGTCTATTAAATATCCCCTTAACTTTCCCTGCTCCAAGTCAGCTCGATTGTCAGCTGTGGCCTCTGAGTCAGAAGGTTGTGGGTTCGAGTCCCACTCCAGGGAGCGCTGAGGGAGCACTGCACTGTCGGAGGTACCATCTTTCAGATGAGACGTTAAACCGAGGCCCCGTCTGCTCTCTCCGGTGGATGTAAAAGATCCCATGGCACTATTTCGAAGAGGAGCAGGGGAGTTATCCCTGGTGTCCTGGCCAATCATCATCATCATCATAGGCAGTTCCTCGGAATTGAGGAAGACTTGCTTCCACTCTAAAAGTGAGTTCCCAGGTGACTGAACAGACCAATACGGGAATTACAGTCTCTGTCACAGGTGGGACAGATAGTGGTTGAGGGAAGGGGAGGGTGGGACTGGTTTGCCGCATGCTCCTTCCGCTGCCTGCGCTTGCTTTCTGCATGCTCTCGGTGACGAGACTCGAGGTGCTCAGCGCCCTCCCGGATGCACTTCCTCCACTTAGGGTGGTCTTTGGCCAGGGACTCCCAGGTGTCGGTGGGGATGTTGCACTTTTTCAAGGAGGCTTTGAGGGTGTCCCTGTAACGTTTCCTCTGTCCACCTGGGGCTCACTTGCCGTGTAGGAGTTCCAAGTAGAGCGCTTGCTTTGGGAGTCTCATGTCGGGCATGTGAACAATGTGGCCTGCCCAGCGGAGCTGATCGAGTGTGGTCAATGCTTCGATGCTGGGGATGTTGGCCTGGTCGAGGACGCTAATGTTGGTGCGTCTGTCCTCCCAGGGGATTTGCAGAATCTTGCAGAGGCATTGTTGGTGGTATTTCTCCAGTGACTTGAGGTGTCTGCTGTATATAGTCCACGGCTCTGAGTCATACAGGAGGGCGGGTATTACTACTGCTCTGTAAACCATGAGCTTGATGCCGGATTTAAGGTCCTGGTCTTCAAACACTCTCTTCCTCAGGCGACCGAAGGCTGCGCTGGTGCACTGGAGGCGGTGTTGGACCTTGTCGTCACTGTCTGGTCTTGCTGAAGAGCTCCTCCCAGAATCGCAATGTGGATTCCATCCACTAAAGGGTACAACAGATATGATCTTCACCCCGCGACAACTGCAAGAGAAATGCAGGGAGCAGCACCAACCCTTGTACATGGCCTTCTTTGACCTCACAAAGGCCAATATTTGCCCCTCAATCAACATTAAAAAACCCAGATTAATTGGTCATTATCACATTGCTGTTTGTGGGAGCTTGCTGTGCGCAAATTGGCTGCTGCATTTTCTACATTACAACAGTGACTACACTTCAAAAGTACTTCATTGGCAGTGCCAATCTTCAGAAGGGTGCCTTCGACTGTAGACCTGCCAATTGTAAACCACTTTGAGGACCAGCCACTCAATTGTACATTTTGGCCACTTCACTGGCCCAACTCTTATATATAGAATTAACAGCAACGATATTTGTATTTATACAGCGCCTTTCATGTAGTGAAACATCCCAAGGCACTGCACAGGAGTATTATGAGAGAAAAATTTGCCACCAAGCCGCATAAGCAGAAATTAGCGCAGGTGACCAAAAGCTCGGTCAAAGAGGTCGGTTTTAAGGAGCGTCTTGAAAGAGAAAAGAGAGGCGGAGAGGTTTCGGGAGGGAGTTCCAGAGCTTGGGCCTCAGACATCTTGGGGATTGTGGGGCTGGAGGAGATTACAGAGATAGGGAGGAGCGAGGGCTATGGAGGGATTTGGAAATAAGGATGAAAATTTTAAAATCGAGGCGTTGCTTAACCGGGAGCAAATGTGGGTCAGCGAGCACAGGGGATGATGGGTGAGTGGGACTTGGTGCGAGTTAGGACATGGGCAGCCGAGTTTTGGATCACTTTGAGTTTACGCAGTGTAGAATGTGGGAGGCCAGCCAGGAGTGCTTTGGAATAGTCAAGTCTGGAGATGACAAAGGCGTGGATGAGGGCTTCAGCAATCGATGAGCTGAGGCACGTGTGGAGATGGGAAATGTTACAGAGGTGGAAATAGGCGGTCTTAGTTCTGCCGCGGATGTGTATTAAATAGAATAAACCGGCACAGAAACAGGCCATTCGGCCCATCTAGTTTGAGATGGTGTTTATGCTCCACGCGCGTCTCCCCCCATTGCATCTGTCTTGTCTCAGCCTCTCTGCGTATCTCTCTATTCCCTTTGCTCTCATGGACTCGTCTAATTTCCTCTTGAAAGCATCCAAGCGATTCGCCTCAACCACTCCCTGTGTAGTGTCCCTCACTCTCACCACTCCCTGTGTAGTGTCCCTCACTCTCACCACTCCCTGTGTAGTGTCCCTCACTCTCACCACTCCCTGTGTAGTGTCCCTCACTCTCACCACTCCCTGTGTAGTGTCCCTCACTCTCACCACTCCCTGTGTAGTGTCCTCCACTCTCACCACTCCCTGTGTCCCCCACTCTCACCACTCCCTGTGTAGTGTCCCCCACTCTCACCACTCCGTGTGTAGTGTCCCTCACTCTCACCACTCCCTGTGTCCCTCACTCTCACCACTCCCTGTGGAGTGTCCCTCACTCTCACCCCTCCCTGTGTAGTGTCCCTCACTCTCACCACTCCCTGTGGAGTGTCCCTCACTCTCACCCCTCCCTGTGTAGTGTCCCTCACTCTCACCACTCCCTGTGTAGTGTCCCTCACTCTCACCACTCCCTGTGTAGTGTCCCTCACTCTCACCACTCCCTGTGGAGTGTCCCTCACTCTCACCACTCCCTGTGTCCCTCACTCTCACCACTCCCTGTGTCCCTCACTCTCACCACTCCCTGTGTAGTGTCCCTCACTCTCACCACTCCCTGTGTCCCTCACTCTCATCACTCCCTGTGTAGTGTCCCTCACTCTCACCACTCCCTGTGTAGTGTCCCCCACTCTCACCCCTCCCTGTGTAGTGTCCCTCACACTCACCACTCACTGTGTCCCCCACTCTCACCCCTCCCTGTGTAGTGTCCCTCACTCTCACCACTCCCTGTGTCCCTCACTTTCATCACTCCCTGTGTAGTGTCCCTCACTCTCACCACTCCCTGTGTAGTGTCCCTCACTCTCACCACTCACTGTGTCCCTCACTCTCACCACTTCCTGTGTAGTGCCCCTCACTCTCACCACTCCCTGTGTAGTGTCCCACACTCTCACCACTCCCTGTGTAGTGTCCCTCACTCTCACCACTCCCTGTGTAGTGTCCCTCACTCTCACCACTCCCTGTGTAGTGTCCCTCACTCTCACCACTCCCTGTGTAGTGTCCCTCACTCTCACCACTCCCTGTGTCCCTCACTCTCACCACTCCCTGTGTAGTGTCCCTCACTCTCACCACTCCCTGTGTAGTGTCCCTCACTCTCACCACTCCCTGTGTAGTGTCCCTCACTCTCACCACTCCCTGTGGAGTGTCCCTCACTCTCACCACTCACTGTGTCCCCCACTCTCACCACTCCCTGTGGAGTGTCCCTCACTCTCACCACTCCCTGTGTCCTTCACTCTCACCACTCCCTGTGTCCCTCACTCTCACCACTCCCCGTGTCCCTCACTCTCACCACTCCCTGTGTAGTATCACACATTCTCACCACTCACTGTGTCCCTCACTCTCACCACTACCTGTGTAGTGTCCCTCACTCTCACCACTCCCTGTGTAGTGTCCCTCACTCTCACCACTCCCTGTGTCCCTCACTCTCACCACTCCCTGTGTAGTGTCCCTCACTCTCACCACTCCCTGTGTAGTGTCCCTCACTCTCACCACTCCCTGTGTAGTGTCCCTCACTCTCACCACTCCCTGTGGAGTGTCCCTCACTCTCACCACTCACTGTGTAGTGTCCCTCACTCTCACCACTCACTGTGTCCCTCACTCTCACCACTCCCTGTGGAGTGTCCCGCACTCTCACCACGCCCTGTGTCCTTCACTCTCACCACTCCCTGTGTCCCTCACTCTCACCACTCCCTGTGTAGTATCTCACATTCTCACCACTCACTGTGTCCCTCACTCTCACCACTCCCTGTGGAGTGTCCCTCACTCTCACCACTCGCTGGGTCCCTCACTCTCACCACTCCCTGTGGAATGTCCCTCACTCTCAGCACTCCCTGTGTAGTGTCCCACACTCTCACCACTCACTGTGTCCCTCACTCTCACCACTCCCTGTGGAGTGTCCCTCACTCTCACCACTCCCTGTGTAGTGTCCCTCACTCTCACCACTCCCTGTGGAGTGTCCCTCACTCTCACCACTCCCTGTGGAGTGTCCCTCACTCTCACCACTCCCTGTGGAGTGTCCCTCACTCTCACCACTCCCTGTGGAGTGTCCCTCACTCTCACCACTCCTTGTGTCCCTCACTCTCACCACTCCCTGTGTAGTGTCCCTCACACTCACCACTCCCTGTGGAGTGTCCCTCACTCTCACCACTCCCTGTGTAGTGTCCCCCACTCTCACCACTTCCTGTGTAGTGTCCCTCACTCTCACCACTCCCTGTGTAGTGTCCCTCACACTCACCACTCCCTGTGGAGTGTCCCTCACTCTCACCACTCCCTGTGTAGTGCCCCACATTCTCACCACTCCCTGTGGAGTGTCCCTCACTCTCACCCCTCCCTGTGTAGTGTCCCTCACTCTCACCACTCCCTGTGTCCCTCACTCTCATCACTCCCTGTGTAGTGTCCCTCACTCTCACCACTCCCTGTGTAGTGTCCCCCACTCTCATCACTTCCTGTGTAGTGTCCCTCACTCTCACCACTCCCTGTGGAGTGTCCCTCACTCTCACCACTCCCTGTGTAGTGTCCCCCACTCTCACCACTTCCTGTGTAGTGTCCCTCACTCTCACCACTCCCTGTGGAGTGTCCCACACTCTCACCACTCCCTGTGGAGTGTCCCTCACTCTCACCACTCCCTGTGTAGTGTCCCTCACTCTCACCACTCCCTGTGTAGTGTCCCTCACTCTCACCACTCCCTGTCGAGTGTCCCTCACTCTCACCACTCACTGTGTAGTGTCCCTCACTCTCACCACTCCCTGTGGAGTGTCCCTCACTCTCACCACTCCCTGTGGAGTGTCCCTCACTCTCACCACTCACTGTGTCCCCCACTCTCACCACTCCCTGTGGAGTGTCCCTCACTCTCACCACTCCCTGTGTCCTTCACTCTCACCACTCCCTGTGTCCCTCACTCTCACCACTCCCTGTGTAGTATCCCACATTCTCACCACTCACTGTGTCCCTCACTCTCACCACTCCCTGTGGAGTGTCCCTCACTCTCACCACTCCCTGTGGAGTGTCCCTCACTCTCACCACTCCCTGTGTAGTATCCCACACTCTCACCACTCCCTGTGGAGTGTCCCTCACTCTCACCACTCCCTGTGTAGTGCCCCACATTCTCACCACTCCCTGTGGAGTGTCCCTCACTCTCACCACTCCCTGTGGAGTGTCCCTCACTCTCACCACTCCCTGTGGAGTGTCCCTCACTCTCACCACTCCCTGTGTTCCTCACTCTCACCACTCCCTGTGTAGTGTCCCTCACTCTCACCACTCCCTGTGGAGTGTCCCTCACTCTCACCACTCACTATGTAGTGTCCCTCACTCTCACCACTCCCTGTGGAGTGTCCCTCACTCTCACCACTCCCTGTGGAGTGTCCCTCACTCTCACCACTCACTGTGTCCCCCAATCTCACCACTCCCTGTGGAGTGTCCCTCACTCTCACCACTCCCTGTGTCCTTCATTCTCACCACTCCCTGTGTCCCTCACTCTCACCACTCCCTGTGTAGTGTCCCCCACTCTCACCACTCCCTGTGGAGTGTCCCTCACTCTCACTACTCACTGTGTCCCTCACTCTCACCACTCCCTGTGTCCCTCACTCTCACCACTCCCTGTGGAGTGTCCCTCACTCTCACCACTCCCTGTGTCCCTCACTCTCACCACTCCCTGTGGAGTGTCCCTCACTCTCACCCCTCCCTGTGTAGTGTCCCTCACTCTCACCACTCCCTGTGTAGTGTCCCTCACTCTCACCACTCCCTGTGTCGTGTCCCTCAATCTCACCACTCCCTGTGGAGTGTCCCTCACTCTCACCCCTCCCTGTGTAGTGTCCCTCACTCTCACCACTCCCTGTGTAGTGTCCCTCACTCTCACCACTCCCTGTGTAGTGTCCCTCACTCTCACCACTCCCTATGTAGTGTCCCTCACTCTCACCACTCCCTGTGGAGTGTCCCTCACTCTCACCACTCCCTGTGTTCCACACTCTCACCACTCCCTGTGTCCTCTCACTCTCACCACTCCCTGTGTCCCTCACTCTCACCACTCCCTGTGTAGTGTCCCTCACTCTCACCACTCCCTGTGTCCCTCACTCTCAGCCCTCCCTGTGTAGTGTCCCTCACTCTCACCACTCACTGTGACCCCACTCTCACCCCTCCATGTGTAGTGTCCCCCACTCTCACCACTCCCTGTGTAGTGTCCCTCACTCTCACCACTCCCTGTGGAGTGTCCCTCACTCTCACCACTCCCTATGGAGTGTCCCTCACTCTCACCACTCCCTGTGTAGTGTCCCTCACTCTCACCACTCCCTGTGGAGTGTCCCTCACTCTCACCACTCCCTGTGGAGTGTCCCTCACTCTCACCCCTCCCTGTGTAGTGTCCCTCACTCTCACCACTCCCTGTGTCCCTCACTTTCATCACTCCCTGTGTAGTGTCCCTCACTCTCACCACTCCCTGTGTAGTGTCCCTCACTCTCACCACTCACTGTGTCCCTCACTCTCACCACTTCCTGTGTAGTGCCCCTCACTCTCACCACTCCCTGTGTAGTGTCCCACACTCTCACCACTCCCTGTGTAGTGTCCCTCACTCTCACCACTCCCTGTGTAGTGTCCCTCACTCACACCACTCCCTGTGTAGTGTCCCTCACTCTCACCACTCCCTGTGTAGTGTCCCTCACTCTCACCACTCCCTGTGTCCCTCACTCTCACCACTCCCTGTGTAGTGTCCCTCACTCTCACCACTCCCTGTGTAGTGTCCCTCACTCTCACCACTCCCTGTGTAGTGTCCCTCACTCTCACCACTCCCTGTGGAGTGTCCCTCACTCTCACCACTCACTGTGTAGTGTCCCTCACTCTCACCACTCCCTGTGGAGTGTCCCTCACTCTCACCCCTCCCTGTGTAGTGTCCCTCACTCTCACCACTCCCAGTGTCCCTCACTCTCATCACTCCCTGTATAGTATCCCTCACTCTCACCACTCCCTGTGTAGTGTCCCCCACTCTCACCACTCCCTGTGTAGTGTCCCTCACTCTCACCACTCCCTGTGGAGTGTCCCTCACTCTCACCACTCCCTGTGTAGTGTCCCTCACTCTCACCACTCCCTGTGTTCCTCACTCTCACCACTCCCTGTGTAGTGTCCCTCACTCTCACCACTCCCTGTGTAGTGTCCCTCACTCTCACCACTCCCTGCGTAGTGTCGCTCACTCTCACCACTCCCTGTGTCCCTCACTCTCACCACTCCCTGTGTAGTGTCCCTCACTCTCACCACTCCCTGTGTAGTGTCCCTCACTCTCACCACTCCCTGTGTAGTGTCCCTCACTCTCACCACTCCCTGTGTAGTGTCCCTCACTCTCACCACTCCCTGTGGAGTGTCCCTCACTCTCACCACTCCCTGTGTAGTGTCCCTCACTCTCACCACTCCCTGTGGAGTGTCCCTCACTCTCACCACTCCCTGTGTCCCTCACTCTCACCCCTCCCTGTGTAGTGTCCCTCACTCTCACCACTCACTGTGTCCCCCACTCTCACCCCTCCATGTGTAGTGTCCCCCACTCTCACCACTCCCTGTGTAGTGTCCCTCACTCTCACCACTCCCTGTGGAGTGTCCCTCACTCTCACCACTCCCTGTGGAGTGTCCCTCACTCTCACCACTCCCTGTGTAGTGTCCCTCACTCTCACCACTCCCTGTGGAGTGTCCCTCACTCTCACCACTCCCTGTGGAGTGTCCCTCACTCTCACCCCTCCCTGTGTAGTGTCCCTCACTCTCACCACTCCCTGTGTCCCTCACTTTCATCACTCCCTGTGTAGTGTCCCTCACTCTCACCACTCCCTGTGTAGTGTCCCTCACTCTCACCACTCACTGTGTCCCTCACTCTCACCACTTCCTGTGTAGTGCCCCTCACTCTCACCACTCCCTGTGTAGTGTCCCACACTCTCACCACTCCCTGTGGAGTGTCCCTCACTCTCACCACTCCCTGTGTAGTGTCCCTCACTCTCACCACTCCCTGTGTAGTGTCCCTCACTCTCACCACTCCCTGTGTAGTGTCCCTCACTCTCACCACTCCCTGTGTAGTGTCCCTCACTCTCACCACTCCCTGTGGAGTGTCCCTCACTCTCACCACTCACTGTGTAGTGTCCCTCACTCTCACCACTCCCTGTGGAGTGTCCCTCACTCTCACCCCTCCCTGTGTAGTGTCCCTCACTCTCACCCCTCCCTGTGTAGTGTCCCTCACTCTCACCACTCCCAGTGTCCCTCACTCTCATCACTCCCTGTATAGTATCCCTCACTCTCACCACTCCCTGTGTAGTGTCCCTCACTCTCACCACTCCCTGTGGAGTGTCCCTCACTCTCACCACTCCCTGTGTAGTGTCCCTCACTCTCACCACTCCCTGTGTTCCTCACTCTCACCACTCCCTGTGTAGTGTCCCTCACTCTCACCACTCCCTGTGTAGTGTCCCTCACTCTCACCACTCCCTGCGTAGTGTCGCTCACTCTCACCACTCCCTGTGTCCCTCACTCTCACCACTCCCTGTGTAGTGTCCCTCACTCTCACCACTCCCTGTGTAGTGTCCCTCACTCTCACCACTCCCTGTGTAGTGTCCCTCACTCTCACCACTCCCTGTGTAGTGTCCCTCACTCTCACCACTCCCTGTGGAGTGTCCCTCACTCTCACCACTCCCTGTGTAGTGTCCCTCACTCTCACCACTCCCTGTGGAGTGTCCCTCACTCTCACCACTCCCTGTGTCCCTCACTCTCACCCCTCCCTGTGTAGTGTCCCTCACTCTCACCACTCACTGTGTCCCCCACTCTCACCCCTCCATGTGTAGTGTCCCCCACTCTCACCACTCCCTGTGTAGTGTCCCTCACTCTCACCACTCCCTGTGGAGTGTCCCTCACTCTCACCACTCCCTGTGGAGTGTCCCTCACTCTCACCACTCCCTGTGTAGTGTCCCTCACTCTCACCACTCCCTGTGGAGTGTCCCTCACTCTCACCACTCCCTGTGGAGTGTCCCTCACTCTCACCCCTCCCTGTGTAGTGTCCCTCACTCTCACCACTCCCTGTGTCCCTCACTTTCATCACTCCCTGTGTAGTGTCCCTCACTCTCACCACTCCCTGTGTAGTGTCCCTCACTCTCACCACTCACTGTGTCCCTCACTCTCACCACTTCCTGTGTAGTGCCCCTCACTCTCACCACTCCCTGTGGAGTGTCCCTCACTCTCACCACTCACTGTGTAGTGTCCCTCACTCTCACCACTCCCTGTGGAGTGTCCCTCACTCTCACCCCTCCCTGTGTAGTGTCCCTCACTCTCACCCCTCCCTGTGTAGTGTCCCTCACTCTCACCACTCCCAGTGTCCCTCACTCTCATCACTCCCTGTATAGTATCCCTCACTCTCACCACTCCCTGTGTAGTGTCCCCCACTCTCACCACTCCCTGTGTAGTGTCCCTCACTCTCACCACTCCCTGTGGAGTGTCCCTCACTCTCACCACTCCCTGTGTAGTGTCCCTCACTCTCACCACTCCCTGTGTTCCTCACTCTCACCACTCCCTGTGTAGTGTCCCTCACTCTCACCACTCCCTGTGTAGTGTCCCTCACTCTCACCACTCCCTGCGTAGTGTCGCTCACTCTCACCACTCCCTGTGTCCCTCACTCTCACCACTCCCTGTGTAGTGTCCCTCACTCTCACCACTCCCTGTGTAGTGTCCCTCACTCTCACCACTCCCTGTGTAGTGTCCCTCACTCTCACCACTCCCTGTGTAGTGTCCCTCACTCTCACCACTCCCTGTGGAGTGTCCCTCACTCTCACCACTCCCTGTGTAGTGTCCCTCACTCTCACCACTCCCTGTGGAGTGTCCCTCACTCTCACCACTCCCTGTGGAGTGTCCCTCACTCTCACCACTCACTGTGTCCCCAACTCTCACCACTCCCTGTGGAGTGTCCCTCACTCTCACCACTCCCTGTGTCCTTCACTCTCACCACTCCCTGTGTCCCTCACTCTCACCACTCCCTGTGTAGTATCCCACATTCTCACCACTCACTGTGTCCCTCACTCTCACCACTCCCTGTGGAGTGTCCCTCACTCTCACCACTCGCTGTGTCCCTCACTCTCACCACTCCCTGTGGAGTGTCCCTCACTCTCACCACTCCCTGTGTCCTTCACTCTCACCACTCCCTGTGTAGTGTCCCACACTCTCACCACTCACTGTGTCCCTCACTCTCACCACTCCCTGTGTAGTGTCCCTCACTCTCACCACTCCCTGTGTAGTGTCCCTCACTCTCACCACTCCCTGTGTAGTATCCCACACTCTCACCACTCCCTGTGGAGTGTCCCTCACTCTCACCACTCCCTGTGGAGTGTCCCTCACTCTCACCACTCCCTGTGGAGTGTCCCTCACTCTCACCACTCCCTGTGGAGTGTCCCTCACTCTCACCACTCCCTGTGTCCCTCACTCTCACCACTCCCTGTGTAGTGTCCCTCATTCTCACCACTCCCTGTGTAGTGCCCCACATTCTCACCACTCCCTGTGGAGTGTCCCTCACTCTCACCACTCCCTGTGTCCCTCACTCTCATCACTCCCTGTGTAGTGTCCCTCACTCTCACCACTCCCTGTGGAGTGTCCCTCACTCTCACCACTCCCTGTGTCCTTCACTCTCACCACTCCCTGTGTAGTGTCCCACACTCTCACCACTCACTGTGTCCCTCACTCTCACCACACCCTGTGTAGTGTCCCTCACTCTCACCACTCCCTGTGGAGTGTCCCTCACTCTCACCACTCCCTGTGGAGTGTCCCTCACTCTCACCACTCCCTGTGTAGTATCCCACACTCTCACCACTCCCTGTGGAGTGTCCCTCACTCTCACCACTCCCTGTGTCCCTCACTCTCACCACTCCCTGTGTAGTGTCCCTCACTCTCACCACTCCCTGTGTAGTGCCCCACATTCTCACCACTCCCTGTGGAGTGTCCCTCACTCTCACCCCTCCCTGTGTAGTGTCCCTCACTCTCACCACTCCCTGTGTCCCTCACTCTCATCACTCCCTGTGTAGTGTCCCTCACTCTCACCACTCCCTGTGTAGTGTCCCTCACTCTCACCACTCACTGTGTCCCTCACTCTCACCACTCCCTGTGGAGTGTCCCTCACTCTCACCACTCCCTGTGTCCCTCACTTTCACCACTCCCTGTGGAGTGTCCCTCACTCTCACCACTCCCTGTGTCCCTCACTCTCACCACTCCCTGTGTAGTGTCCCTCACTCTCACCACTCCCTGTGTAGTGTCCCTCACTCTCACCACTTCCTGTGTAGTGTCCCGCACTCTCACCACTCACTGTGTCCCTCACTCTCACCACTCCCTGTGGAGTGTCCCTCACTCTCACCACTCCCTGTGTCCCTCACTCTCACCACTCCCTGTGGAGTGTCCCTCACTCTCACCACTCCCTGTGTCCTTCACTCTCAGCACTCCCTGTGTAGTGCCCCACATTCTCACCACTCCCTGTGGAGTGTCCCTCACTCTCACCCCTCCCTGTGTAGTGTCCCTCACTCTCACCACTCCCTGTGTCCCTCACTCTCACCACTCCCTGTGTAGTGTCCCTCACTCTCACCACTCCCTGTGGAGTGTCCCTCACTCTCACCACTCCCTGTGTAGTGTCCCTCACTCTCACCACTCCCTGTGTTCCTCACTCTCACCACTCCCTGTGTAGTGTCCCTCACTCTCACCACTCCCTGTGCAGTGTCCCTCACTCTCACCACTCCCTGTGGAGTGTCCCTCACTCTCACCACTCACTGTGTAGTGTCCCTCACTCTCACCACTCCCTGTGGAGTGTCCCTCACTCTCAGCACTCCCTGTGGAGTGTCCCTCACTCTCACCACTCACTGTGTCCCCCACTCTCACCACTCCCTGTGGAGTGTCCCTCACTCTCACCACTCCCTGTGTCCTTCACTCTCACCACTCCCTGTGTAGTGTCCCTCACTCTCACCACTCCCTGTGTCCCTCACTCTCACCACTCCCTGTGTAGTGTCCCTCACTCTCACCACTCCCTGTGTAGTGTCCCTCACTCTCACCACTCCCTGTGTAGTGTCCCTCACTCTCACCACTCCCTGTGGAGTGTCCCTCACTCTCACCACTCCCTGTGTAGTGTCCCTCACTCTCACCACTCCCTGTGGAGTGTCCCTCACTCTCACCACTCCCTGTGGAGTGTCCCTCACTCTCACCACTCACTGTGTCCCCCACTCTCACCACTCCCTGTGGAGTGTCCCTCACTCTCACCACTCCCTGTGTCCTTCACTCTCACCACTCCCTGGGTCCCTCACTCTCAACACTCCCTGTGTAGTATCCCACATTCTCACCACTCACTGTGTCCCTCACTCTCACCACTCCCTGTGGAGTGTCCCTCACTCTCACCACTCCCTGTGTCCCTCACTCTCACCACTTCCTGTGGAGTGTCCCTCATTCTCACCACTCCCTGTGTCCTTCACTCTCACCACTCCCTGTGTAGTGTCTCTCACTCTCACCACTCCCTGTGTCCCTCACTCTCACCACTCCCTGTGTAGTGTCCCACACTCTCACCACTCACTATGTCCCTCACTCTCACCACTCCCTGTGTAGTGTCCCTCACTCTCACCACTCCCTGTGTAGTATCCCACACTCTCACCACTCCCTGTGGAGTGTCCCTCACTCTCACCACTCCCTGTGTAGTGCCCCACATTCTCACCACTCCCTGTGGAGTGTCCCTCACTCTCACCCCTCCCTGTGTAGTGTCCCTCACTCTCACCCCTCCCTGTGTAGTGTCCCTCACTCTCACCACTCCCAGTGTCCCTCACTCTCATCACTCCCTGTATAGTATCCCTCACTCTCACCACTCCCTGTGTAGTGTCCCCCACTCTCACCACTCCCTGTGTAGTGTCCCTCACTCTCACCACTCCCTGTGGAGTGTCCCTCACTCTCACCACTCCCTGTGTAGTGTCCCTCACTCTCACCACTCCCTGTGTTCCTCACTCTCACCACTCCCTGTGTAGTGTCCCTCACTCTCACCACTCCCTGTGTAGTGTCCCTCACTCTCACCACTCCCTGTGTCCCTCACTCTCACCACTCCCTGTGTAGTGTCCCTCACTCTCACCACTCCCTGTGTAGTGTCCCTCACTCTCACCCCTCCATGTGTAGTGTCCCTCACTCTCACCCCTCCCTGTGTAGTGTCCCTCACTCTCACCACTCCCAGTGTCCCTCACTCTCACCACTCCCTGTGTAGTGTCCCTCACTCTCACCCCTCCCTGTGTAGTGTCCCTCACTCTCACCCCTCCCTGTGTAGTGTCCCTCACTCTCACCACTCCCTGTGTCCCTCACTCTCACCACTCCCAGTGTCCCTCACTCTCATCACTCCCTGTATAGTATCCCTCACTCTCACCACTCCCTGTGTAGTGTCCCCCACTCTCACCACTCCCTGTGTAGTGTCCCTCACTCTCACCACTCCCTGTGGAGTGTCCCTCACTCTCACCACTCCCTGTGTAGTGTCCCTCACTCTCACCACTCCCTGTGTTCCTCACTCTCACCACTCCCTGTGTAGTGTCCCTCACTCTCACCACTCCCTGTGTAGTGTCCCTCACTCTCACCACTCCCTGTGTCCCTCACTCTCACCACTTCCTGTGTAGTGTCCCTCACTCTCACCACTCCCTGTGTCCCTCACTCTCACCACTCCCTGTGTAGTGTCCCTCACTC
Organism: Pristiophorus japonicus; assembly: GCF_044704955.1. Classification (NCBI taxonomy): domain Eukaryota; kingdom Metazoa; phylum Chordata; class Chondrichthyes; family Pristiophoridae; genus Pristiophorus; species Pristiophorus japonicus. The sequence goes on from NC_091989.1 coordinate 190,378,532, forward strand.
TCACCACTCCCTGTGTAGTGTCCCTCACTCTCACCACTCCCTGTGTAGTGTCCCTCACTCTCACCACTCCCTGTGTAGTGTCCCTCACTCTCACCACTCCCTGTGGAGTGTCCCTCACTCTCACCACTCACTGTGTAGTGTCCCTCACTCTCAGCACTCCCTGTGGAGTGTCCCTCACTCTCACCACTCCCTGTGGAGTGTCCCTCACTCTCACCACTCACTGTGTCCCCCACTCTCACCACTCCCTGTGGAGTGTCCCTCACTCTCACCACTCCCTGTGTCCTTCACTCTCACAACTCTCTGTGTCCCTCACTCTCACCACTCCCTGTGTAGTATCCCACATTCTCACCACTCACTGTGTCGCTCACTCTCACCACTCCCTGTGGAGTGTCCCTCACTCTCACCACTCGCTGTGTCCCTCACTCTCACCACTCCCTGTGTAGTGTCCCTCACTCTCACCACTCCCTGTGTAGTGTCCCTCACTCTCACCACTCCCTGTGTAGTGTCCCTCACTCTCACCACTCCCTGTGTAGTGTCCCTCACTCTCACCACTCCCTGTGGAGTGTCCCTCACTCTCACCACTCACTGTGTAGTGTCCCTCACTCTCACCACTCCCTGTGGAGTGTCCCTCACTCTCACCACTCCCTGTGGAGTGTCCCTCACTCTCACCACTCACTGTGTCCCCCACTCTCACCACTCCCTGTGGAGTGTCCCTCACTCTCACCACTCCCTGTGTCCTTCACTCTCACAACTCCCTGTGTCCCTCACTCTCACCACTCCCTGTGTAGTATCCCACATTCTCACCACTCACTGTGTCCCTCACTCTCACCACTCCCTGTGGAGTGTCCCTCACTCTCACCACTCGCTGTGTCCCTCACTCTCACCACTCCCTGTGGAGTGTCCCTCACTCTCACCACTCCCTGTGTCCTTCACTCTCACCACTCCCTGTGTAGTGTCCCACACTCTCACCACTCACTGTGTCCCTCACTCTCACCACTCCCTGTGTAGTGTCCCTCACTCTCACCACTCCCTGTGTAGTGTCCCTCACTCTCACCACTCCCTGTGGAGTGTCCCTCACTCTCACCACTCCCTGTGGAGTGTCCCTCACTCTCACCACTCCCTGTGTCCCTCACTCTCACCACTCCCTGTGTAGTGTCCCTCATTCTCACCACTCCCTGTGTAGTGCCCCACATTCTCACCACTCCCTGTGGAGTGTCCCTCACTCTCACCACTCCCTATGTAGTGTCCCTCACTCTCACCACTCCCTGTGTCCTTCACTCTCACCACTCCCTGTGTAGTGTCCCCCACTCTCACCACTCCCTGTGTAGTGTCCCTCACTCTCACCACTCCCTGTGGAGTGTCCCTCACTCTCACCACTCCCTGTGTAGTGTCCCTCACTCTCACCACTCCCTGTGTTCCTCACTCTCACCACTCCCTGTGTAGTGTCCCTCACTCTCACCACTCCCTGTGTAGTGTCCCTCACTCTCACCACTCCCTGTGTCCCTCACTCTCAGCACTCCCTGTGTAGTGTCCCCCACTCTCACCACTCCCTGTGTAGTGTCCCTCACTCTCACCACTCCCTGTGTAGTGTCCCTCACTCTCACCACTCCCTGCGTAGTGTCACTCACTCTCACCACTCCCTGTGTCCCTCACTCTCACCACTCCCTGTGTAGTGTCCCTCACTCTCACCACTCCCTGTGTAGTGTCCCTCACTCTCACCACTCCCTGTGTAGTGTCCCTCACTCTCACCACTCCCTGTGTAGTGTCCCTCACTCTCACCACTCCCTGTGGAGTGTCCCTCACTCTCACCACTCACTGTGTAGTGTCCCTCACTCTCACCACTCCCTGTGGAGTGTCCCTCACTCTCACCACTCCCTGTGGAGTGTCCCTCACTCTCACCACTCACTGTGTCCCCCACTCTCACCACTCCCTGTGGAGTGTCCCTCACTCTCACCACTCCCTGTGTCCCTCACTCTCACCACTCCCTGTGTCCCTCACTCTCACCACTCCCTGTGTAGTATCCCACATTCTCACCACTCACTGTGTCCCTCACTCTCACCACTCCCTGTGGAGTGTCCCTCACTCTCACCACTCGCTGTGTCCCTCACTCTCACCACTCCCTGTGGAGTGTCCCTCACTCTCACCACTCCCTGTGTCCTTCACTCTCACCACTCCCTGTGTAGTGTCCCACACTCTCACCACTCACTGTGTCCCTCACTCTCACCACTCCCTGTGTAGTGTCCCTCACTCTCACCACTCCCTGTGTAGTGTCCCTCACTCTCACCACTCCCTGTGCAGTATCCCACACTCTCACCACTCCCTGTGGAGTGTCCCTCACTCTCACCACTCCCTGTGGAGTGTCCCTCACTCTCACCACTCCCTGTGGAGTGTCCCTCACTCTCACCACTCCCTGTGGAGTGTCCCTCACTCTCACCACTCCCTGTGTCCCTCACTCTCACCACTCCCTGTGTAGTGTCCCTCATTCTCACCACTCCCTGTGTAGTGCCCCACATTCTCACCGCTCCCTGTGGAGTGTCCCTCACTCTCACCACTCCCTGTGTCCCTCACTCTCATCACTCCCTGTGTAGTGTCCCTCACTCTCACCACTCCCTGTGGAGTGTCCCTCACTCTCACCACTCCCTGTGTCCTTCACTCTCACCACTCCCTGTGTAGTGTCCCACAATCTCACCACTCACTGTGTCCCTCACTCTCACCACTCCCTGTGTAGTGTCCCTCACTCTCACCACTCCCTGTGTAGTGTCCCTCACTCTCACCACTCCCTGTGGAGTGTCCCTCACTCTCACCACTCCCTGTGGAGTGTCCCTCACTCTCACCACTCCCTGTGTAGTATCCCACACTCTCACCACTCCCTGTGGAGTGTCCCTCACTCTCACCACTCCCTGTGTCCCTCACTCTCACCACTCCCTGTGTAGTGTCCCTCACTCTCACCACTCCCTGTGTAGTGCCCCACATTCTCACCACTCCCTGTGGAGTGTCCCTCACTCTCACCCGTCCCTGTGTAGTGTCCCTCACTCTCACCACTCCCTGTGTCCCTCACTCTCACCACTCCCTGTGTAGTGTCCCTCACTCTCACCACTCACTGTGTCCCTCACTCTCACCACTCCCTGTGGAGTGTCCCTCACTCTCACCACTCCCTGTGTCCCTCACTTTCACCACTCCCTGTGGAGTGTCCCTCACTCTCACCACTCCCTGTGTCCCTCACTCTCACCACTCCCTGTGTAGTGTCCCTCACTCTCACCACTCCCTGTGTAGTGTCCCTCACTCTCACCACTTCCTGTGTAGTGTCCCGCACTCTCACCACTCACTGTGTCCCTCACTCTCACCACTCCCTGTGGAGTGTCCCTCACTCTCACCACTCCCTGTGTCCCTCACTCTCACCACTCCCTGTGTCCCTCACTCTCACCACTCCCTGTGTCCCTCACTCTCACCACTCCCTGTGTAGTGCCCCACATTCTCACCACTCCCTGTGGAGTGTCCCTCACTCTCACCCCTCCCTGTGTAGTGTCCCTCACTCTCACCACTCCCTGTGTCCCTCACTCTCACCACTCCCTGTGTAGTGTCCCTCACTCTCACCACTCCCTGTGGAGTGTCCCTCACTCTCACCACTCCCTGTGTAGTGTCCCTCACTCTCACCACTCCCTGTGTTCCTCACTCTCACCACTCCCTGTGTAGTGTCCCTCACTCTCACCACTCCCTGTGTAGTGTCCCTCACTCTCACCACTCCCTGTGGAGTGTCCCTCACTCTCACCACTCACTGTGTAGTGTCCCTCACTCTCACCACTCCCTGTGGAGTGTCCCTCACTCTCACCACTCCCTGTGGAGTGTCCCTCACTCTCACCACTCACTGTGTCCCCCACTCTCACCACTCCCTGTGGAGTGTCCCTCACTCTCACCACTCCCTGTGTCCTTCACTCTCACCACTCCCTGTGTAGTGTCCCTCACTCTCACCACTCCCTGTGTCCCTCACTCTCACCACTCCCTGTGTAGTGTCCCTCACTCTCACCACTCCCTGTGTAGTGTCCCTCACTCTCACCACTCCCTGTGTAGTGTCCCTCACTCTCACCACTCCCTGTGGAGTGTCCCTCACTCTCACCACTCACTGTGTAGTGTCCCTCACTCTCACCACTCCCTGTGGAGTGTCCCTCACTCTCACCACTCCCTGTGGAGTGTCCCTCACTCTCACCACTCACTGTGTCCCCCACTCTCACCACTCCCTGTGGAGTGTCCCTCACTCTCACCACTCCCTGTGTCCCTCACTCTCACCACTCCCTGTGTAGTGTCCCTCACTCTCACCACTCCCTGTGGAGTGTCCCTCACTCTCACCACTCCCTGTGGAGTGTCCCTCACTCTCACCACTCCCTGTGTAGTGTCCCTCACTCTCACCACTCCCTGTGGAGTGTCCCTCATTCTCACCACTCCCTGTGTCCTTCACTCTCACCACTCCCTGTGTAGTGTCCCTCACTCTCACCACTCCCTGTGTAGTATCCCACATTCTCACCACTCCCTGTGGAGTGTCCCTCACTCTCACCACTCCCTGTGTAGTGCCCCACATTCTCACCACTCCCTGTGGAGTGTCCCTCACTCTCACCCCTCCCTGTGTAGTGTCGCTGACTCTCACCACTCCCAGTGTCCCTCACTCTCATCACTCCCTGTATAGTATCCCTCACTCTCACCACTCCCTGTGTAGTGTCCCCCACTCTCACCACTCCCTGTGTCGTGTCCCTCACTCTCACCACTCCCTGTGGAGTGTCCCTCACTCTCACCACTCCCTGTGTAGTGTCCCTCACTCTCACCACTCCCTGTGTTCCTCACTCTCACCACTCCCTGTGTAGTGTCCCTCACTCTCACCACTCCCTGTGTCGTGTCCCTCACTCTCACCACTCCCTGTGTCCCTCACTCTCACCACTCCCTGTGTAGTGTCCCTCACTCTCACCACTTCCTGTGTAGTGTCCCTCACTCTCACCACTCCCTGTGTCCCTCACTCTCACCACTCCCTGTGTAGTGTCCCTCACTCTCACCACTCCCTGTGTAGTGTCCCTCACTCTCACCACTCCCTGTGTAGTGTCCCTCACTCTCACCACTCCCTGTGGAGTGTCCCTCACTCTCACCACTCACTGTGTAGTGTCCCTCACTCTCACCACTCCCTGTGGAGTGTCCCTCACTCTCACCACTCACTGTGTCCCCCACTCTCACCACTCCCTGTGGAGTGTCCCTCACTCTCACCACTCCCTGTGTCCTTCACTCTCACCACTCCCTGTATCCCTCACTCTCACCACTCCCTGTGTAGTATCCCACATTCTCACCACTCACTGTGTCCCTCACTCTCACCACTCCCTGTGGAGTGTCCCTCACTCTCACCACTCGCTGTGTCCCTCACTCTCACCACTCCCTGTGGAGTGTCCCTCACTCTCACCACTCCCTGTGTCCTTCACTCTCACCACTCCCTGTGTAGTGTCCCACACTCTCACCACTCACTGTGTCCCTCACTCTCACCACTCCCTGTGTAGTGTCCCTCACTCTCACCACTCCCTGTGTAGTGTCCCTCACTCTGACCACTCCCTGTGTAGTATCCCACACTCTCACCACTCCCTGTGGAGTGTCCCTCACTCTCACCACTCCCTGTGGAGTGTCCCTCACTCTCACCACTCCCTGTGGAGTGTCCCTCACTCTCACCACTCCCTGTGTAGTGTCCCTCACTCTCACCACTCCCTGTGTTCCTCACTCTCACCACTCCCTGTGTAGTGTCCCTCACTCTCACCACTCCCTGTGTAGTGTCCCTCACTCTCACCACTCCCTGTGTCCCTCACTCTCACCACTCCCTGTGGAGTGTCCCTCACTCTCACCACTTCCTGTGTAGTATCCCTCACTCTCACCACTCCCTGTGTCCCTCACTCTCACCACTCCCTGTGTAGTGTCCCTCACTCTCACCACTCCCTGTGTAGTGTCCCTCACTCTCACCACTCCCTGTGTAGTGTCCCTCACTCTCACCACTCCCTGTGGAGTGTCCCTCACTCTCACCACTCACTGTGTAGTGTCCCTCACTCTCACCACTCCCTGTGGAGTGTCCCTCACTCTCACCACTCACTGTGTCCCCCACTCTCACCACTCCCTGTGGAGTGTCCCTCACTCTCACCACTCCCTGTGTCCTTCACTCTCACCACTCCCTGTATCCCTCACTCTCACCACTCCCTGTGTAGTATCCCACATTCTCACCACTCACTGTGTCCCTCACTCTCACCACTCCCTGTGGAGTGTCCCTCACTCTCACCACTCGCTGTGTCCCTCACTCTCACCACTCCCTGTGGAGTGTCCCTCACTCTCACCACTCCCTGTGTCCTTCACTCTCACCACTCCCTGTGTAGTGTCCCACACTCTCACCACTCACTGTGTCCCTCACTCTCACCACTCCCTGTGTAGTGTCCCTCACTCTCACCACTCCCTGTGTAGTGTCCCTCACTCTCACCACTCCCTGTGTAGTATCCCACACTCTCACCACTCCCTGTGGAGTGTCCCTCACTCTCACCACTCCCTGTGGAGTGTCCCTCACTCTCACCACTCCCTGTGGAGTGTCCCTCACTCTCACCACTCCCTGTGTCCCTCACTCTCACCACTCCCTGTGTAGTGTCCCTCATTCTCACCACTCCCTGTGTAGTGCCCCACATTCTCACCACTCCCTGTGGAGTGTCCCTCACTCTCACCCCTCCCTGTGTAGTGTCCCTCACTCTCACCACTCCCTGTGTCCCTCACTCTCATCACTCCCTGTGTAGTGTCCCTCACTCTCACCACTCCCTGTGGAGTGTCCCTCACTCTCACCACTCCCTGTGTCCTTCACTCTCACCACTCCCTGTGTAGTGTCCCACACTCTCACCACTCACTGTGTCCCTCACTCTCACCACTCCCTGTGTAGTGTCCCTCACTCTCACCACTCCCTGTGGAGTGTCCCTCACTCTCACCACTCCCTGTGGAGTGTCCCTCACTCTCACCACTCCCTGTGTAGTATCCCACACTCTCACCACTCCCTGTGGAGTGTCCCTCACTCTCACCACTCCCTGTGTCCCTCACTCTCACCACTCCCTGTGTAGTGTCCCTCACTCTCACCACTCCCTGTGTAGTGCGCCACATTCTCACCACTCCCTGTGGTGTGTCCCTCACTCTCACCCCTCCCTGTGTAGTGTCCCTCACTCTCACCACTCCCTGTGTCCCTCACTCTCATCACTCCCTGTGTGTTGTCCCCCACTCTCACCACTTCCTGTGTAGTGTCCCTCACTCTCACCACTCACTGTGTCCCTCACTCTCACCACTCCCTGTGGAGTGTCCCTCACTCTCACCACTCCCTGTGTCCCTCACTCTCACCACTCCCTGTGGAGTGTCCCTCACTCTCACCACTCCCTGTGTCCTTCACTCTCACCACTCCCTGTGTAGTGTCCCTCACTCTCACCACTCCCTGTGTCCCTCACTCTCACCACTCACTGTGTCCCTCACTCTCACCACTCCCTGTGGAGTGTCCCTCACTCTCACCACTCCCTGTGTCCCTCACTCTCACCACTCCCTGTGGAGTGTCCCTCACTCTCACCACTCCCTGTGTCCCTCACTCTCACCACTCCCTGTGTCCTTCACTCTCACCACTCCCTGTGTAGTGTCCCTCACTCTCACCACTCCCTGTGTCCCTCACTCTCACCACTCACTGTGTCCCTCACTCTCACCACTCCCTGTGGAGTGTCCCTCACTCTCACCACTCCCTGTGTCCCTCACTCTCACCACTCCCTGTGGAGTGTCCCTCACTCTCACCACTCCCTGTGTCCCTCACTCTCACCACTCCCTGTGTCCCTCACTCTCACCACTCCCTGTGTCCCCCACTCTCACCACTTCCTGTGTAGTGTCCCTCACTCTCACCACTCCCTGTGTCCCTCACTCTCACCACTCCCTGTGTCCTTCACTCTCACCACTCCCTGTGGAGTGTCCCTCACTCTCACCACTCCCTGTGTCCTTCACTCTCACCACTCCCTGTGTAGTGTCCCACACTCTCACCACTCCCTGTGTAGTGTCCCACACTCTCACCACTCACTGTGTCCCTCACTCTCACCACTGCCTGTGTAGTGTCCCTCACTCTCACCACTCCCTGTGTAGTGTCCCTCACTCTCACCACTCCCTGTGTAGTATCCCACACTCTCACCACTCCCTGTGGAGTGTCCCTCACTCTCACCACTTCCTGTGTAGTGTCCCGCACTCTCACCACTCACTGTGTCCCTCACTCTCACCACTCCCTGTGGAGTGTCCCTCACTCTCACCACTCCCTGTGTCCCTCACTCTCACCACTCCCTGTGGAGTGTCCCTCACTCTCACCACTCCCTGTGTCCCTCACTCTCAGCACTCCCTGTGTCGTGCCCCACATTCTCACCACTCCCTGTGGAGTGTCCCTCACTCTCACCCCTCCCTGTGTAGTGTCCCTCACTCTCACCACTCCCTGTGTAGTGTCCCTCACTCTCACCACTCCCTGTGTAGTGTTCCTCACTCTCACCACTCCCTGTGTAGTGTCCCTCACTCTCACCACTCCCTGTGTAGTGTCCCTCACTCTCACCACTCCCTGTGTAGTGTCCCTCACTCTCACCACTCCCTGTGTCCCTCACTCTCACCACTCCCTGTGTAGTGTCCCTCACTCTCACCACTCCCTGTGTAGTGTCCCTCACTCTCACCACTCCCTGTGTAGTGTCCCTCACTCTCACCACTCCCTGTGGAGTGTCCCTCACTCTCACCACTCACTGTGTAGTGTCCCTCACTCTCACCACTCCCTGTGGAGTGTCCCTCACTCTCACCACTCCCTGTGGAGTGTCCCTCACTCTCACCACTCACTGTGTCCCCCACTCTCACCACTCCCTGTGGAGTGTCCCTCACTCTCACCACTCCCTGTGTCCTTCACTCTCACCACTCCCTGTGTCCCTCACTCTCACCACTCCCTGTGTAGTATCCCACATTCTCACCACTCACTGTGTCCCTCACTCTCACCACTCCCTGTGGAGTGTCCCTCACTCTCACCACTCGCTGTGTCCCTCACTCTCACCACTCCCTGTGGAGTGTCCCTCACTCTCACCACTCCCTGTGTCCTTCACTCTCACCACTCCCTGTGTAGTGTCCCACACTCTCACCACTCACTGTGTCCCTCACTCTCACCACTCCCTGTGGAGTGTCCCTCACTCTCACCACTCCCTGTGGAGTGTCCCTCACTCTCACCACTCCCTGTGGAGTGTCCCTCACTCTCACCACTCCCTGTGCCCCTCACTCTCACCACTCCCTGTGTAGTGTCCCTCATTCTCACCACTCCCTGTGTAGTGCCCCACATTCTCACCACTCCCTGTGGAGTGTCCCTCACTCTCACCCCTCCCTGTGTAGTGTCCCTCACTCTCACCACTCCCTGTGTCCCTCACTCTCATCACTCCCTGTGTAGTGTCCCTCACTCTCACCACTCCCTGTGGAGTGTCCCTCACTCTCACCACTCCCTGTGTCCTTCACTCTCACCACTCCCTGTGTAGTGTCCCACACTCTCACCACTCACTGTGTGCCTCACTCTCACCACTCCCTGTGTAGTGTCCCTCACTCTCACCACTCCCTGTGGAGTGTCCCTCACTCTCACCACTCCCTGTGTAGTATCCCACACTCTCACCACTCCCTGTGGAGTGTCCCTCACTCTCACCACTCCCTGTGTAGTGTCCCTCACTCTCACCACTCCCTGTGTAGTGTCCCTCACTCTCACCACTCCCTGTGGAGTGTCCCTCACTCTCACCACTCACTGTGTAGTGTCCCTCACTCTCACCACTCCCTGTGGAGTGTCCCTCACTCTCACCACTCCCTGTGGAGTGTCCCTCACTCTCACCACTCACTGTGTCCCCCACTCTCACCACTCCCTGTGGAGTGTCCCTCACTCTCACCACTCCCTGTGTCCTTCACTCTCACCACTCCCTGTGTCCCTCACTCTCACCACTCCCTGTGTAGTATCCCACATTCTCACCACTCACTGTGTCCCTCACTCTCACCACTCCCTGTGGAGTGTCCCTCACTCTCACCACTCGCTGTGTCCCTCACTCTCACCACTCCCTGTGGAGTGTCCCTCACTCTCACCACTCCCTGTGTCCTTCACTCTCACCACTCCCTGTGTAGTGTCCCACACTCTCACCACTCACTGTGTCCCTCACTCTCACCACTCCCTGTGGAGTGTCCCTCACTCTCACCACTCCCTGTGGAGTGTCCCTCACTCTCACCACTCCCTGTGGAGTGTCCCTCACTCTCACCACTCCCTGTGTCCCTCACTCTCACCACTCCCTGTGTAGTGTCCCTCATTCTCACCACTCCCTGTGTAGTGCCCCACATTCTCACCACTCCCTGTGGAGTGTCCCTCACTCTCACCCCTCCCTGTGTAGTGTCCCTCACTCTCACCACTCCCTGTGTCCCTCACTCTCATCACTCCCTGTGTAGTGTCCCTCACTCTCACCACTCCCTGTGGAGTGTCCCTCACTCTCACCACACCCTGTGTCCTTCACTCTCACCACTCCCTGTGTAGTGTCCCACACTCTCACCACTCACTGTGTCCCTCACTCTCACCACTCCCTGTGTAGTGTCCCTCACTCTCACCACTCCCTGTGGAGTGTCCCCCACTCTCACCACTCCCTGTGGAGTGTCCCTCACTCTCACCACTCCCTGTGTCCCTCACTCTCACCACTCCCTGTGGAGTGTCCCTCACTCTCACCACTCCCTGTGTCCTTCACTCTCACCACTCCCTGTGTAGTGTCCCACACTCTCACCACTCACTGTGTCCCTCACTCTCACCACTCCCTGTGTAGTGTCCCTCACTCTCACCACTCCCTGTGTAGTGTCCCTCACTCTCACCACTCCCTGTGTAGTATCCCACACTCTCACCACTCCCTGTGGAGTGTCCCTCACTCTCACCACTTCCTGTGTAGTGTCCCGCACTCTCACCACTCACTGTGTCCCTCACTCTCACCACTCCCTGTGGAGTGTCCCTCACTCTCACCACTCCCTGTGTCCCTCACTCGCACCACTCCCTGTGGAGTGTCCCTCACTCTCACCACTCCCTGTGTCCCTCACTCTCACCACTTCCTGTGGAGTGTCCCTCATTCTCACCACTCCCTTTGTCCTTCACTCTCACCACTCCCTGTGTAGTGTCCCACACTCTCACCACTCACTGTGTCCCTCACTCTCACCACTCCCTGTGTAGTATCCCACACTCTCACCACTCCCTGTGTAGTGCCCCACATTCTCACCACTCCCTGTGGAGTGTCCCTCACTCTCACCCCTCCCTGTGTAGTGTCCCTCACTCTCACCACTCCCAGTGTCCCTCACTCTCATCACTCCCTGTATAGTATCCCTCACTCTCACCACTCCCTGTGGAGTGTCCCTCACACTCACCACTCCCTGTGGAGTGTCCCTCACTCTCACCACTCCCTGTGTAGTGTCCCTCACTCTCACCACTCCCTGTGTTCCTCACTCTCACCACTCCCTGTGTAGTGTCCCTCACTCTCACCACTCCCTGTGTCCCTCACTCTCACCACTCCCTGTGTAGTGTCCCTCACTCTCACCACTTCCTGTGTAGTGTCCCTCACTCTCACCACTCCCTGTGTCCCTCACTCTCACCACTCCCTGTGTAGTGTCCCTCACTCTCACCACTCCCTGTGTCGTGTCCCTCACTCTCACCACTCCCTGTGTAGTGTCCCTCACTCTCACCACTCCCTGTGTAGTGTCCCTCACTCTCACCACTCCCTGTGGAGTGTCCCTCACTCTCACCACTCACTGTGTAGTGTCCCTCACTCTCACCACTCCCTGTGGAGTGTCCCTCACTCTCACCACTCCCTGTGGAGTGTCCCTCACTCTCACCACTCACTGTGTCCCCCACTCTCACCAATCCCTGTGGAGTGTCCCTCACTCTCACCACTCCCTGTGTCCTTCACTCTCACCACTCCCTGTGTCCCTCACTCTCACCACTCCCTGTGTAGTATCCCACATTCTCACCACTCACTGTGTCCCTCACTCTCACCACTCCCTGTGGAGTGTCCCTTACTCTAACCACTCGCTGTGTCCCTCACTCTCACCACTCCCTGTGGAGTGTCCCTCACTCTCACCACTCCCTGTGTCCTTCACTCTCACCACTCCCTGTGTAGTGTCCCACACTCTCACCACTCACTGTGTCCCTCACTCTCACCACTCCCTGTGGAGTGTCCCTCACTCTCACCACTCCCTGTGGAGTGTCCCTCACTCTCACCACTCACTTTGTCCCTCATTCTCACCACTCCCTGTGTAGTGCCCCACATTCTCACCACTCCCTGTGGAGTGTCCCTCACTCTCACCCCTCCCTGTGTAGTGTCCCACACTCTCACCACTCACTGTGTCCCTCACTCTCACCACTCCCTGTGTAGTGTCCCTCACTCTCACCACTCCCTGTGGAGTGTCCCTCACTCTCACCACTCCCTGTGGAGTGTCCCTCACTCTCACCACTCCCTGTGTAGTATCCCACACTCTCACCACTCCCTGTGGAGTGTCCCTCACTCTCACCACTCCTTGTGTCCCTCACTCTCACCACTCCCTGTGTAGTGTCCCTCACTCTCACCACTCCCTGTGTAGTGCCCCACATTCTCACCACTCCCTGTGGTGTGTCCCTCACTCTCACCCCTCCCTGTGTAGTGTCCCTCACTCTCACCACTCCCTGTGTCCCTCACTCTCATCACTCCCTGTGTAGTGTCCCCCACTCTCACCACTTCCTGTGTAGTGTCCCTCACTCTCACCACTCACTGTGTCCCTCACTCTCACCACTCCCTGTGGAGTGTCCCTCACTCTCACCACTCGCTGTGTCCCTCACTCTCACCACTCCCTGTGGAGTGTCCCTCACTCTCACCACTCCCTGTGTCCTTCACTCTCACCACTCCCTGTGTAGTGTCCCACACTCTCACCACTCACTGTGTCCCTCACTCTCACCACTCCCTGTGTAGTGTCCCTCACTCTCACCACTCCCTGTGTAGTGTCCCTCACTCTCACCACTCCCTGTGTAGTGTCCCTCACTCTCACCACTCCCTGTGTAGTGTCCCTCACTCTCACCACTCCCTGTGTAGTATCCCACACTCTCACCACTCCCTGTGGAGTGTCCCTCACTCTCACCACTTCCTGTGTAGTGTCCCACACTCTCACCACTCACTGTGTCCCTCACTCTCACCACTCCCTGTGGAGTGTCCCTCACTCTCACCACTCCCTGTGTCCCTCACTCTCACCACTCCCTGTGGAGTGTCCCTCACTCTCACCACTCCCTGTGTCCTTCACTCTCAGCACTCCCATGTGTCGTGCCCCACATTCTCACCACTCCCTGTGGAGTGTCCCTCACTCTCACCCCTCCCTGTGTAGTGTCCCTCACTCTCACCACTCCCTGTGTCCCTCACTCTCACCACTCCCTGTGTAGTGTCCCTCACTCTCACCACTCCCTGTGGAGTGTCCCTCACTCTCACCACTCCCTGTGTAGTGTCCCTCACTCTCACCACTCCCTGTGTTCCTCACTCTCACCACTCCCTGTGTAGTGTCCCTCACTCTCACCACTCCCTGTGTAGTGTCCCTCACTCTCACCACTCCCTGTGTCCCTCACTCTCACCACTTCCTGTGTAGTGTCCCTCACTCTCACCACTCCCTGTGTCCCTCACTCTCACCACTCCCTGTGTAGTGTCCCTCATTCTCACCACTCCCTGTGTCCCTCACTCTCACCACTCCCTGTGTAGTGTCCCTCACTCTCACCACTTCCTATGTAGTGTCCCTCACTCTCACCACTCCCTGTGTCCCTCACTCTCACCACTCCCTGTGTAGTGTCCCTCACTCTCACCACTCCCTGTGTAGTGTCCCTCACTCTCACCACTCCCTGTGTAGTGTCCCTCACTCTCACCACTCCCTGTGTAGTGTCCCTCACTCTCACCACTCCCTGTGGAGTGTCCCTCACTCTCACCACTCACTGTGTAGTGTCCCTCACTCTCACCACTCCCTGTGGAGTGTCCCTCAATCTCACCACTCCCTGTGGAGTGTCCCTCACTCTCACCACTCACTGTGTCCCCCACTCTCACCACTCCCTGTGGAGTGTCCCTCACTCTCACCACTCCCTGTGTCCTTCACTCTCACCACTCCCTGTGTCCCTCACTCTCACCACTCCCTGTGTAGTATCCCACATTCTCACCACTCACTGTGTCCCTCACTCTCACCACTCCCTGTGGAGTGTCCCTCACTCTCACCACTCCCTGTGTCCTTCACTCTCACCACTCCCTGTGTAGTGTCCCACACTCTCACCACTCACTGTGTCCCTCACTCTCACCACTCCCTGTGTAGTGTCCCTCACTCTCACCACTCCCTGTGTAGTGTCCCTCACTCTCACCACTCCCTGTGTAGTATCCCACACTCTCACCACTCCCTGTGGAGTGTCCCTCACTCTCACCACTCCCTGTGGAGTGTCCCTCACTCTCACCACTCCCTGTGGAGTGTCCCTCACTCTCACCACTCCCTGTGGAGTGTCCCTCACTCTCACCACTCCCTGTGTCCCTCACTCTCACCACTCCCTGTGTAGTGTCCCTCATTCTCACCACTCCCTGTGTAGTGCCCCACATTCTCACCACTCCCTGTGGAGTGTCCCTCACTCTCACCCCTCCCTGTGTAGTGTCCCTCACTCTCACCACTCCCTGTGTCCCTCACTCTCATCACTCCCTGTGTAGTGTCCCTCACTCTCACCACTCCCTGTGGAGTGTCCCTCACTCTCACCACTCCCTGTGTCCTTCACTCTCACCACTCCCTGTGTAGTGTCCCACACTCTCACCACTCACTGTGTCCCTCACTCTCACCACTCCCTGTGTAGTGTCCCTCACTCTCACCACTCCCTGTGGAGTTTCCCTCACTCTCACCACTCCCTGTGGAGTGTCCCTCACTCTCACCACTCCCTGTGTAGTATCCCACACTCTCACCACTCCCTGTGGAGTGTCCCTCACTCTCACCACTCCCTGTCTCCCTCACTCTCACCACTCCCTGTGTAGTGTCCCTCACTCTCACCACTCCCTGTGTAGTGCCCCACATTCTCACCACTCCCTGTGGTGTGTCCCTCACTCTCACCCCTCCCTGTGTAGTGTCCCTCACTCTCACCACTCCCTGTGTCCCTCACTCTCATCACTCCCTGTGTAGTGTCCCCCACTCTCACCACTTCCTGTGTAGTGTCCCTCACTCTCACCACTCACTGTGTCCCTCACTCTCACCACTCCCTGTGGAGTGTCCCTCACTCTCACCACTCCCTGTGTCCCTCACTCTCACCACTCCCTGTGGAGTGTCCCTCACTCTCACCACTCCCTGTGTCCTTCACTCTCACCACTCCCTGTGTAGTGTCACACACTCTCACCACTCACTGTGTCCCTCACTCTCACCACTCCCTGTGTAGTGTCCCTCACTCTCACCACTCCCTGTGTAGTGTCCCTCACTCTCACCACTCCCTGTGTAGTATCCCACACTCTCACCACTCCCTGTGGAGTGTCCCTCACTCTCACCACTTCCTGTGTAGTGTCCCGCACTCTCACCACTCACTGTGTCCCTCACTCTCACCACTCCCTGTGGAGTGTCCCTCACTCTCACCACTCCCTGTGTCCCTCACTCTCACCACTCCCTGTGTCGTGCCCCACATTCTCACCACTCCCTGTGGAGTGTCCTTCACTCTCACCCCTCCCTGTGTAGTGTCCCTCACTCTCACCACTCCCTGTGTAGTGTCCCTCACTCTCACCACTCCCTGTGGAGTGTCCCTCACTCTCACCACTCACTGTGTAGTGTCCCTCACTCTCACCACTCCCTGTGGAGTGTCCCTCACTCTCACCACTCCCTGTGGAGTGTCCCTCACTCTCACCACTCACTGTGTCCCCCACTCTCACCACTCCCTGTGGAGTGTCCCTCACTCTCACCACTCCCTGTGTCCTTCACTCTCACCACTCCCTGTGTCCCTCACTCTCACCACTCCCTGTGTAGTGTCCCACATTCTCACCACTCACTGTGTCCCTCACTCTCACCACTCCCTGTGGAGTGTCCCTCACTCTCACCACTCGCTGTGTCCCTCACTCTCACCACTCCCTGTGGAGTGTCCCTCACTCTCACCACTCCCTGTGTCCTTCACTCTCACCACTCCCTGTGTAGTGTCCCACACTCTCACCACTCACTGTGTCCCTCACTCTCACCACTCCCTGTGTAGTGTCCCTCACTCTCACCACTCCCTGTGTAGTATCCCACACTCTCACCACTCCCTGTGGAGTGTCCCTCACTCTCACCACTCCCTGTGGAGTGTCCCTCACTCTCACCACTCCCTGTGGAGTGTCCCTCACTCTCACCACTCCCTGTGGAGTGTCCCTCACTCTCACCACTCCCTGTGTCCCTCACTCTCACCACTCCCTGTGTAGTGTCCCTCATTCTCACCACTCCCTGTGTAGTGCCCCACATTCTCACCACTCCCTGTGTAGTGTCCCTCACTCTCACCCCTCCCTGTGTAGTGTCCCTCACTCTCACCACTCCCTGTGTCCCTCACTCTCATCACTCCCTGTGTAGTGTCCCTCACTCTCACCACTCCCTGTGGAGTGTCCCTCACTCTCACCACTCCCTGTGTCCTTCACTCTCACCACTCCCTGTGTAGTGTCCCTCACTCTCACCACTCCCTGTGGAGTGTCCCTCACTCTCACCACTCCCTGTGTAGTATCCCACACTCTCACCACTCCCTGTGGAGTGTCCCTCACTCTCACCACTCCCTGTGTCCCTCACTCTCACCACTCCCTGTGTAGTGTCCCTCACTCTCACCACTCCCTGTGTCCCTCACTCTCACCACTCACTGTGTAGTGCCCCACATTCTCACCACTCCCTGTGGAGTGTCCCTCACTCTCACCCCTCCCTGTGTAGTGTCCCTCAATTTCACCACTCCCTGTGTCCCTCACTCTCATCACTCCCTGTGTAGTGTCCCTCACTCTCACCACTCCCTGTGTAGTGTCCCCCACTCTCACCACTTCCTGTGTAGTGTCCCTCACTCTCACCACTCACTGTGTCCCTCACTCTCACCACTCCCTGTGGAGTGTCCCTCACTCTCACCACTCCCTGTGTCCCTCACTCTCACCACTCCCTGTGGAGTGTCCCTCACTCTCACCACTCCCTGTGTCCTTCACTCTCACCACTCCCTGTGTAGTGTCCCACACTCTCACCACTCACTGTGTCCCTCACTCTCACCACTCCCTGTGTAGTGTCCCTCACTCTCACCACTCCCTGTGTAGTGTCCCTCACTCTCACCACTCCCTGTGTAGTATCCCACACTCTCACCACTCCCTGTGGAGTGTCCCTCACTCTCACCACTTCCTGTGTGGTGTCCCGCACTCTCACCACTCACTGTGTCCCTCACTCTCACCACTCCCTGTGGAGTGTCCCTCACTCTCACCACTCCCTGTGTCCCTCACTCTCACCACTCCCTGTGGAGTGTCCCTCACTCTCACCACTCCCAGTGTCCTTCACTCTCAGCATTCCCTGTGTCGTGTCCCACACTCTCACCACTCACTGTGTCCCTCACTCTCACCACTCCCTGTGTAGTGTCCCTCACTCTCACCACTCCCTGTGTAGTGTCCCTCACTCTCACCACTCCCTGTGTAGTATCCCACACTCTCAGCACTCCCTGTGTCGTGTCCCACACTCTCACCACTCACTGTGTCCCTCACTCTCACCACTCCCTGTGTAGTGTCCCTCACTCTCACCACTCCCTGTGTAGTGTCCCTCACTCTCACCACTCCCTGTGTAGTGTCCCTCACTCTCACCACTCCCTGTGTCCCTCACTCTCACCACTCCCTGTGTAGTGTCCCACACTCTCACCACTCACTGTGTCCCTCACTCTCACCACTCCCTGTGTAGTGTCCCTCACTCTCACCACTCCCTGTGGAGTGTCCCTCACTCTCACCACTCCCTGTGTAGTGTCCCTCACTCTCACCACTCCCTGTGTCCCTCACTCTCACCACTCCCTGTGTAGTGTCCCTCACTCTCACCACTCCCTGTGAAGTGTCCCTCACTCTCACCACTCCCTGTGTAGTATCCCACACTCTCACCACTCCCTGTGGAGTGTCCCTCACTCTCACCACTCCCTGTGGAGTGTCCCTCACCCTAACCACTCCCTGTGGAGTGTCCCTCACTCTCACCACTCCCTGTGTCCCTCACTCTCACCACTCCCTGTGTAGTGTCCCTCACTCTCACCACTCCCTGTGTAGTGCCCCACATTCTCACCACTCCCTGTGGAGTGTCCCTCACTCTCACCCCTCCCTGTGTAGTGTCCCTCACTCTCACCACTCCCTGTGTAGTGTCCCTCACTCTCACCACTCCCTGTGTCCCTCACTCTCATCACTCCCTGTGTAGTGTCCCTCACTCTCACCACTCCCTGTGTAGTGTCCCCCACTCTCACCACTTCCTGTGTAGTGTCCCTCACTCTCACCACTCACTGTGTCCCTCACTCTCACCACTTCCTGTGTCGTGCCCCTCACTCTCACCACTCCCTGTGTAGTGTCCCACACTCTCACCACTCCCTGTGTAGTGTCCCTCACTCTCACCACTCCCTGTGGAGTGTCCCTCACTCTCACCACTCCCTGTTTCCCTCACTCTCACCACTCCCTGTGTAGTGTCCCTCACTCTCACCACTCTCTGTGTAGTGTCCCTCACTCTCACCACTCCCTGTGTAGTGTCCCTCACTCTCACCACTCCCTGTGTCCCTCACTCTCACCACTCCCTGTGTCCCTCACTCTCACCACTTCCTGTGTAGTGTCCCTCACTCTCACCACTCCCTGTGTAGTGTCCCTCACCCTCACCACTCCCTGTGTAGTGTCCCTCACTCTCACCACTCCCTGTGGAGTGTCCCTCACTCTCACCACTCCCTGTGGAGTGTCCCTCACCCTAACCACTCCCTGTGTCCCTCACTCTCACCACTCCCTGTGTCCCTCACTCTCACCACTCCCTGTGTAGTGTCCCTCACTCTCACCACTCCCTGTGTAGTGCCCCACATTCTCACCACTCCCTGTGGAGTGTCCCTCACTCTCACCCCTCCCTGTGTAGTGTCCGTCACTCTCACCACTCCCTGTGTAGTGTCCCTCACTCTCACCACTCCCTGTGTCCCTCACTCTCATCACTCCCTGTGTAATGTCCCTCACTCTCACCACTCCCTGTGTAGTGTCCCTCACCCTCACCACTCTCTGTGTAGTGTCCCTCACTCTCACCACTTCCTGAGTAGTGCCCCTCACTCTCACCACTCCCTGTGTAGTGTCCCACACTCTCACCACTCCCTGTGTAGTGTCCCTCACTCTCACCACTCCCTGTGGAGTGTCCCTCACTCTCACCACTCCCTGTGTCCCTCACTCTCACCACTCCCTGTGTAGTGTCCCTCACTCTCACCACTCTTTGTGTAGTGTCCCTCACTCTCACCACTCCCTGTGTAGTGTCCCTCACTCTCACCACTTCCTGTGTAGTGTCCCTCACTCTCACCACTCCCTGTGTCCCTCACTCTCACCACTCCCTGTGTAGTGTCCCTCACTCTCACCACTCCCTGTGTAGTGTCCCTCACTCTCACCACTCCCTGTGTAGTGTCCCTCACTCTCACCACTCCCTGTGGAGTGTCCCTCACTCTCACCACTCACTGTGTAGTGTCCCTCACTCTCACCACTCCCTGTGGAGTGTCCCTCACTCTCACCACTCCCTGTGTAGTGTCCCTCACTCTCACCACTCCCTGTGTAGTATCCCACACTCTCACCACTCCCTGTGGAGTGTCCCTCACTCTCACCACTTCCTGTGTAGTGTCCCGCACACTCACCACTCACTGTGTCCCTCACTCTCACCACTCCCTGTGGAGTGTCCCTCACTCTCACCACTCCCTGTGTCCCTCACTCTCACCACTCCCTGTGGAGTGTCCCTCACTCTCACCACTCCCTGTGTCCTTCACTCTCAGCACTCCCTGTGTAGTGTCCCACACTCTCACCACTCACTGTGTCCCTCACTCTCACCACTCCCTGTGTAGTGTCACTCACTCTCACCACTCCCTGTGTAGTGTCCCTCACTCTCACCACTCCCTGTGTAGTATCCCACACTCTCACCACTCCCTGTGGAGTGTCCCTCACTCTCACCACTCACTGTGTCCCTCACTCTCACCACTCCCTGTGTAGTGCCCCTCACTCTCACCACTCCCTGTGTCCCTCACTCTCACCACTCCCTGTGTAGTGTCCCTCACTCTCACCACTCCCTGTGGAGTGTCCCTCACTCTCACCACTCCCTGTGTCCTTCACTCTCACCACTCCCTGTGTAGTGTCCCACACTCTCACCACTCCCTGTGTAGTGTCCCTCACTCTCACCACTCCCTGTGAAGTGTCCCTCACTCTCACCACTCCCTGTGGAGTGTCCCTCACTCTCACCACTCCCTGTGTCCATCACTCTCACCACTCCCTGTGTAGTGTCCCTCACTCTCACCACTCACTGTGTAGTGTCCCTCACTCTCACCACTCCCTGTGGAGTGTCCCTCACTCTCACCACTCCCTGTGTCCTTCACTCTCACCACTCCCTGTGTAGTATCCCACACTCTCACCACTCACTGTGTCCCTCACTCTCACCACTCCCTGTGTAGTGTCCCTCACTCTCACCACTCCCTGTGTAGTGTCCCTCACTCTCACCACTCCCTGTGTAGTATCCCACACTCTCACCACTCCCTGTGGAGTGTCCCTCACTCTCACCACTCCCTGTGGAGTGTCCCTCACCCTAACCACTCCCTGTGGAGTGTCCCTCACTCTCACCACTCCCTGTGTCCCTCACTCTCATCACTCCCTGTGTAGTGTCCCTCACTCTCACCACTCCCTGTGTAGTGTCCCCCACTCTCACCACTTCCTGTGTAGTGTCCCTCACTCTCACCACTCACTGTGTCCCTCACTCTCACCACTTCCTGTGTAGTGCCCCTCACTCTCACCACTCCCTGTGTAGTGTCCCACACTCTCACCACTCCCTGTGTAGTGTCCCTCACTCTCACCACTCCCTGTGGAGTGTCCCTCACTCTCACCACTCCCTGTGTCCCTCACTCTCACCACTCCCTGCGTAGTGTCCCTCACTCTCACCACTCCCTGTGTAGTGTCCCTCACTCTCACCACTTCCTGTGTAGTGTCCTTCACTCTCACCACTCCCTGTGTCCCTCACTCTCACCACTCCCTGTGTAGTGTCCCTCACTCTCACCACTCCCTGTGTAGTGTCCCTCACTCTCACCACTCCCTGTGGAGTGTCCCTCACTCTCACCACTCCCTGTGTCCCTCACTCTCACCACTCCCTGTGTAGTGTCCCTCACTCTCACCACTCCCTGTGTAGTGTCCCTCACCCTCACCACTCCCTGTGTAGTGTCCCTCACTCTCACCACTCCCTGTGGAGTGTCCCTCACTCTCACCACTCCCTGTGGAGTGTCCCTCACCCTAACCACTCCCTGTAGAGTGTCCCTCACTCTCACCACTCCCTGTCCCTCACTCTCACCACTCCCTGTGTAGTGTCCCTCACTCTCACCACTCCCTGTGTAGTGCCCCACATTCTCACCACTCCCTGTAGAGTGTCCCTCACTCTCACCCCTCCCTGTGTAGTGTCCCTCACTCTCACCACTCCCTGTGTAGTGTCCCTCACTCTCACCACTCCCTGTGTAGTGTCCCCCACTCTCACCACTTCCTGTGTAGTGTCCCTCACTCTCACCACTCACTGTGTCCCTCACTCTCACCACTTCCTGTGTAGTGCCCCTCACTCTCACCACTCCCTGTGTAGTGTCCCACACTCTCACCACTCCCTGTGTAGTGTCCCTCACTCTCACCACTCCCTGTGGAGTGTCCCTCACTCTCACCACTCCCTGTGTCCCTCACTCTCACCACTCCCTGTGTAGTGTCCCTCACTCTCACCACTCCCTGTGTAGTGTCCCTCACTCTCACCACTCCCTGTGTCCCTCACTCTCACCACTCCCTGTGTAGTGTCCCTCACTCTCACCACTCCCTGTGTAGTGTCCCTCACTCTCACCACTCCCTGTGTAGTGTCCCTCACTCTCACCACTCCCTGTGTAGTGTCCCTCACTCTCACCACTCCCTGTGTAGTGTCCCTCACTCTCACCACTCCCTGTGGAGTGTCCCTCACTCTCACCACTCACTGTGTAGTGTCCCTCACTCTCACCACTCCCTGTGGAGTGTCCCTCACTCTCACCACTCCCTGTGGAGTGTCCCTCACTCTCACCACACACTGTGTCCCCCACTCTCACCACTCCCTGTGGAGTGTCCCTCACTCTCACCACTCCCTGTGTCCTTCACTCTCACCACTCCCTGTGTCCCTCACTCTCACCACTCCCTGTGTCGTATCCCACATTCTCACCACTCACTGTGTCCCTCACTCTCACCACTCCCTGTGGAGTGTCCCTCACTCTCACCACTCCCTGTGTCCCTCACTCTCACCACTCCCTGTGGAGTGTCCCTCACTCTCACCACTCCCTGTGTCCTTCACTCTCACCACTCCCTGTGTAGTGTCCCACACTCTCACCACTCACTGTGTCCCTCACTCTCACCACTCCCTGTGTAGTGTCCCTCACTCTCACCACTCCCTGTGTAGTGTCCCTCACTCTCACCACTCCCTGTGTAGTATCCCACACTCTCACCACTCCCTGTGGAGTGTCCGTCACTCTCACCACTCCCTGTGGAGTGTCCCTCACTCTCACCACACCCTGTGTAGTGCCCCACATTCTCACCACTCCCTGTGGAGTGTCCCTCACTCTCACCCCTCCCTGTGTAGTGTCCCTCACTCTCACCACTCACTGTGTCCCTCACTCTCACCACTCCCTGTGGAGTGTCCCTCACTCTCACCACTCGCTGTGTCCCTCACTCTCATCACTCCCTGTGTAGTGTCCCCCACTCTCACCACTTCCTGTGTAGTGTCCCTCACTCTCACCACTCACTATGTCCCTCACTCTCACCACTCCCTGTGTAGTATCCCACACTCTCACCACTCCCTGTGTAGTGTCCCTCACTCTCACCACTCCCTGTGTCCTTCACTCTCACCACTCCCTGTGTAGTGTCCCACACTCTCACCACTCACTGTGTCCCTCACTCTCACCACTCCCTGTGGAGTGTCCCTCACTCTCACCACTCCCTGTGTAGTGTCCCTCACTCTCACCACTCCCTGTGTAGTGTCCCTCACTCTCACCACTCCCTGTGTAGTGTCCCTCACTCTCACCACTCCCTGTGTAGTATCCCACACTCTCACCACTCCCTGTGGAGTGTCCCTCACTCTCACCACTTCCTGTGTAGTGTCCCGCACACTCACCACTCACTGTGTCCCTCACTCTCACCACTCCCTGTGGAGTGTCCCTCACTCTCACCACTCCCTGTGTCCCTCACTCTCACCACTCCCTGTGGAGTGTCCCTCACTCTCACCACTCCCTGTGTCCTTCACTCTCAGCACTCCCTGTGTAGTGTCCCACACTCTCACCACTCACTGTGTCCCTCACTCTCACCACTCCCTGTGTAGTGTCACTCACTCTCACCACTCCCTGTGTAGTGTCCCTCACTCTCACCACTCCCTGTGTAGTATCCCACACTCTCACCACTCCCTGTGGAGTGTCCCTCACTCTCACCACTCACTGTGTCCCTCACTCTCACCACTCCCTGTGTAGTGCCCCTCACTCTCACCACTCCCTGTGTCCCTCACTCTCACCACTCCCTGTGTAGTGTCCCTCACTCTCACCACTCCCTGTGGAGTGTCCCTCACTCTCACCACTCCCTGTGTCCTTCACTCTCACCACTCCCTGTGTAGTGTCCCACACTCTCACCACTCCCTGTGTAGTGTCCCTCACTCTCACCACTCCCTGTGAAGTGTCCCTCACTCTCACCACTCCCTGTGGAGTGTCCCTCACTCTCACCACTCCCTGTGTCCATCACTCTCACCACTCCCTGTGTAGTGTCCCTCACTCTCACCACTCACTGTGTAGTGTCCCTCACTCTCACCACTCCCTGTGGAGTGTCCCTCACTCTCACCACTCCCTGTGTCCTTCACTCTCACCACTCCCTGTGTAGTATCCCACACTCTCACCACTCACTGTGTCCCTCACTCTCACCACTCCCTGTGTAGTGTCCCTCACTCTCACCACTCCCTGTGTAGTGTCCCTCACTCTCACCACTCCCTGTGTAGTGTCCCTCACTCTCACCACTCCCTGTGTAGTGTCCCTCACTCTCACCACTCCCTGTGAAGTGTCCCTCACTCTCACCACTCCCTGTGTAGTATCCCACACTCTCACCACTCCCTGTGGAGTGTCCCTCACTCTCACCACTCCCTGTGGAGTGTCCCTCACCCTAACCACTCCCTGTGGAGTGTCCCTCACTCTCACCACTCCCTGTGTCCCTCACTCTCATCACTCCCTGTGTAGTGTCCCTCACTCTCACCACTCCCTGTGTAGTGTCCCCCACTCTCACCACTTCCTGTGTAGTGTCCCTCACTCTCACCACTCACTGTGTCCCTCACTCTCACCACTTCCTGTGTAGTGCCCCTCACTCTCACCACTCCCTGTGTAGTGTCCCACACTCTCACCACTCCCTGTGTAGTGTCCCTCACTCTCACCACTCCCTGTGGAGTGTCCCTCACTCTCACCACTCCCTGTGTCCCTCACTCTCACCACTCCCTGCGTAGTGTCCCTCACTCTCACCACTCCCTGTGTAGTGTCCCTCACTCTCACCACTTCCTGTGTAGTGTCCTTCACTCTCACCACTCCCTGTGTCCCTCACTCTCACCACTCCCTGTGTAGTGTCCCTCACTCTCACCACTCCCTGTGTAGTGTCCCTCACTCTCACCACTCCCTGTGGAGTGTCCCTCACTCTCACCACTCCCTGTGTCCCTCACTCTCACCACTCCCTGTGTAGTGTCCCTCACTCTCACCACTCCCTGTGTAGTGTCCCTCACCCTCACCACTCCCTGTGTAGTGTCCCTCACTCTCACCACTCCCTGTGGAGTGTCCCTCACTCTCACCACTCCCTGTGGAGTGTCCCTCACCCTAACCACTCCCTGTAGAGTGTCCCTCACTCTCACCACTCCCTGTCCCTCACTCTCACCACTCCCTGTGTAGTGTCCCTCACTCTCACCACTCCCTGTGTAGTGCCCCACATTCTCACCACTCCCTGTAGAGTGTCCCTCACTCTCACCCCTCCCTGTGTAGTGTCCCTCACTCTCACCACTCCCTGTGTAGTGTCCCTCACTCTCACCACTCCCTGTGTAGTGTCCCCCACTCTCACCACTTCCTGTGTAGTGTCCCTCACTCTCACCACTCACTGTGTCCCTCACTCTCACCACTTCCTGTGTAGTGCCCCTCACTCTCACCACTCCCTGTGTAGTGTCCCACACTCTCACCACTCCCTGTGTAGTGTCCCTCACTCTCACCACTCCCTGTGGAGTGTCCCTCACTCTCACCACTCCCTGTGTCCCTCACTCTCACCACTCCCTGTGTAGTGTCCCTCACTCTCACCACTCCCTGTGTAGTGTCCCTCACTCTCACCACTCCCTGTGTCCCTCACTCTCACCACTCCCTGTGTAGTGTCCCTCACTCTCACCACTCCCTGTGTAGTGTCCCTCACTCTCACCACTCCCTGTGTAGTGTCCCTCACTCTCACCACTCCCTGTGTAGTGTCCCTCACTCTCACCACTCCCTGTGTAGTGTCCCTCACTCTCACCACTCCCTGTGGAGTGTCCCTCACTCTCACCACTCACTGTGTAGTGTCCCTCACTCTCACCACTCCCTGTGGAGTGTCCCTCACTCTCACCACTCCCTGTGGAGTGTCCCTCACTCTCACCACACACTGTGTCCCCCACTCTCACCACTCCCTGTGGAGTGTCCCTCACTCTCACCACTCCCTGTGTCCTTCACTCTCACCACTCCCTGTGTCCCTCACTCTCACCACTCCCTGTGTCGTATCCCACATTCTCACCACTCACTGTGTCCCTCACTCTCACCACTCCCTGTGGAGTGTCCCTCACTCTCACCACTCCCTGTGTCCCTCACTCTCACCACTCCCTGTGGAGTGTCCCTCACTCTCACCACTCCCTGTGTCCTTCACTCTCACCACTCCCTGTGTAGTGTCCCACACTCTCACCACTCACTGTGTCCCTCACTCTCACCACTCCCTGTGTAGTGTCCCTCACTCTCACCACTCCCTGTGTAGTGTCCCTCACTCTCACCACTCCCTGTGTAGTATCCCACACTCTCACCACTCCCTGTGGAGTGTCCGTCACTCTCACCACTCCCTGTGGAGTGTCCCTCACTCTCACCACACCCTGTGTAGTGCCCCACATTCTCACCACTCCCTGTGGAGTGTCCCTCACTCTCACCCCTCCCTGTGTAGTGTCCCTCACTCTCACCACTCACTGTGTCCCTCACTCTCACCACTCCCTGTGGAGTGTCCCTCACTCTCACCACTCGCTGTGTCCCTCACTCTCATCACTCCCTGTGTAGTGTCCCCCACTCTCACCACTTCCTGTGTAGTGTCCCTCACTCTCACCACTCACTATGTCCCTCACTCTCACCACTCCCTGTGTAGTATCCCACACTCTCACCACTCCCTGTGTAGTGTCCCTCACTCTCACCACTCCCTGTGTCCTTCACTCTCACCACTCCCTGTGTAGTGTCCCACACTCTCACCACTCACTGTGTCCCTCACTCTCACCACTCCCTGTGGAGTGTCCCTCACTCTCACCACTCCCTGTGTCCTTCACTCTCAGCACTCCCTGTGTAGTGTCCCACACTCTCACCACTCACTGTGTCCTTCACTCTCACCACTCCCTGTGTAGTGTCCCACACTCTCACCACTCACTGTGTCCCTCACTCTCACCACTCCCTGTGTAGTGTCCCTCACTCTCACCACTCACTGTGTAGTATCCCACACTCTCACCACTCCCTGTGTAGTGTCCCTCACTCTCACCACTTCCTGTGTAGTGTCCCTCACTCTCACCACTCCCTGTGGAGTGTCCCTCACTCTCACCACTCCCTGTGTCCCTCACTCTCACCACTCCCTGTGGAGTGTCCCTCACTCTCACCACTCCCTGTGTCCTTCACTCTCACCACTCCCTGTGTAGTGTCCCTCACTCTCACCACTCACTGTGTCCTTCACTCTCACCACTCCCTGTGTAGTGTCCCTCACTCTCACCACTCCCTGTGAAGTGTCCCTCACTCTCACCACTCCCTGTGGAGTGTCCCTCACCCTAACCACTCCCTGTGGAGTGTCCCTCACTCTCACCACTCCCTGTGTCCCTCACTCTCACCACTCCCTGTGTAGTGTCCCTCACTCTCACCACTCCCTGTGTAGTGCCCCACATTCTCACCACTCCCTGTGGAGTGTCCCTCACTCTCACCCCTCCCTGTGTAGTGTCCCTCACTCTCACCACTCCCTGTGTCCCTCACTCTCATCACTCCCTGTGTAGTGTCCCTCACTCTCACCACTCCCTGTGTAGTATCCCTCACTCTCACCACTCTCTGTGTAGTGTCCCTCACTCTCACCACTCCCTGTGTAGTGTCCCTCACTCTCACCACTTCCTGTGTAGTGTCCCTCACTCTCACCACTCCCTGTGTCCCTCACTCTCACCACTCCCTGTGTCCCTCACTCTCACCACTCACTGTGTCCCTCACTCTCACCACTCCCTGTGGAGTGTCCCTCACTCTCACCACTCCCTGTGGAGTGTCCCTCACCCTAACCACTCCCTGTAGAGTGTCCCTCACTCTCACCACTCTCTGTGTCCCTCACTCTCACCACTCCCTGTGTAGTGTTCCTCACTCTCACCACTCCCTGTGTAGTGTCCCTCACTCTCACCACTCCCTGTGTAGTGTCCCTCACTCTCACCACTCCCTGTGTCCCTCACTCTCATCACTCCCTGTGTAGTGTCCCTCACTCTCACCACTCCCTGTGTAGTGTCCCCCACTCTCACCACTCCCTGTGTAGTGTCCCTCACTCTCACCACTCCCTGTGTCCCTCACTCTCATCACTCCCTGTGTAGTGTCCCTCACTCTCATCACTCCCTGTGTAGTGTCCCTCACTCTCACCACTCCCTGTGTAGTGTCCCCCACTCTCACCACTTCCTGTGTAGTGTCCCTCACTCTCACCACTCACTGTGTCCCTCACTCTCACCACTTCCTGTGTAGTGCCCCTCACTCTCACCACTCCCTGTGTAGTGTCCCACACTCTCACCACTCCCTGTGTAGTGTCCCTCACTCTCACCACTCCCTGTGGAGTGTCCCTCACTCTCACCACTCCCTGTGTCCCTCACTCTCACCCCTCCCTGTGTAGTGTCCCTCACTCTCACCACTCTCTGTGTAGTGTCCCTCACTCTCACCACTCCCTGTGTAGTGTCCCTCACTCTCACCACTTCCTGTGTAGTGTCCCTCACTCTCACCACTCCCTGTGTCCCTCACTCTCACCACTCCCTGTGTAGTGTCCCTCACTCTCACCACTCCCTGTGTAGTGTCCCTCACTCTCACCACTCCCTGTGTAGTGTCCCTCACACTCACCACTCCCTGTGGAGTGTCCCTCACTCTCACCACTCACTGTGTAGTGTCCCTCACTCTCACCACTCCCTGTGGAGTGTCCCTCACTCTCACCACTCCCTGTGGAGTGTCCCTCACTCTCACCACTCCCTGTGTCCTTCACTCTCACCACTCCCTGTGTCCCTCACTCTCACCACTCCCTGTGTAGTATCCCACATTCTCACCACTCACTGTGTCCCTCACTCTCACCACTCCCTGTGGAGTGTCCCTCACTCTCACCACTCCCTGTGTCCCTCACTCTCACCACTCCCAGTGGAGTGTCCCTCACTCTCACCACTCCCTGTGTCCTTCACTCTCACCACTCCCTGTGTCCCTCACTCTCACCACTCCCTGTGTAGTATCCCACATTCTCACCACTCACTGTGTCCCTCACTCTCACCACTCACTGTGTAGTGTCCCACACTCTCACCACTTCCTGTGTAGTGTCCCTCACTCTCACCACTCCCTGTGTCCCTCACTCTCACCACTCCCTGTGTCCCTCACTCTCACCACTCCCTGTGGAGTGTCCCTCACTCTCACCACTCCCTGTGGAGTGTCCCTCACCCTAACCACTCCCTGTAGAGTGTCCCTCACTCTCACCACTCCCTGTGTCCCTCACTCTCACCACTCCCTGTGTAGTGTCCCTCACTCTCACCACTCCCTGTGTAGTGCCCCACATTCTCACCACTCCCTGTGGAGTGTCCCTCACTCTCACCCCTCCCTGTGTAGTGTCCCTCACTCTCACCACTCCCTGTGTAGTGTCCCTCACTCTCACCACTCCCTGTGTAGTGTCCCCCACTCTCACCACTTCCTGTGTAGTGTCCCTCACTCTCACCACTCACTGTGTCCCTCACTCTCACCACTTCCTGTGTAGTGCCCCTCACTCTCACCACTCCCTGTGTAGTGTCCCACACTCTCACCACTCCCTGTGTAGTGTCCCTCACTCTCACCACTCCCTGTGGAGTGTCCCTCACTCTCACCACTCCCTGTGTCCCTCACTCTCACCACTCCCTGTGCAGTGTCCCTCACTCTCACCACTCTCTGTTTAATGTCCCTCACTCTCACCACTCCCTGTGTAATGTCCCTCACTCTCACCACTCCCTGTGTCCCTCACTCTCACCACTCCCTGTGTAGTGTCCCTCACTCTCACCACTCCCTGTGGAGTGTCCCTCACTCTCACCACTCCCTGTGGAGTGTCCCTCACTCTCACCACACACTGTGTCCCCCACTCTCACCACTCCCTGTGGAGTGTCCCTCACTCTCACCACTCCCTGTGTCCTTCACTCTCACCACTCCCTGTGTCCCTCACTCTCACCACTCGCTGTGTAGTATCCCACATTCTCACCACTCACTGTGTCCCTCACTCTCACCACTCCCTGTGTAGTGTCCCTCACTCTCACCACTCCCTGTGGAGTGTCCCTCACTCTCACCACTCACTGTGTAGTGTCCCTCACTCTCACCACTCCCTGTGTAGTGTCCCTCACTCTCACCACTCCCTGTGTAGTGTCCCTCACTCTCACCACTCCCTGTGTAGTGTCCCTCACTCTCACCACTCCCTGTGGAGTGTCCCTCACTCTCACCACTCCCTGTGTCCCTCACTCTCACCACTCCCTGTGGAGTGTCCCTCACTCTCACCACTCCCTGTGTCCTTCACTCTCACCACTCCCTGTGTAGTGTCCCACACTCTCACCACTCACTGTGTCCCTCACTCTCACCACTCCCTGTGTAGTGTCCCTCACTCTCACCACTCCCTGTGTAGTGTCCCTCACTCTCACCACTCCCTGTGTAGTATCCCTCACTCTCACCCCTCACTGTGTAGTGTCCCTCACTCTCACCACTCCCTGTGTAGTGTCCCTCACTCTCACCACTCCCTGTGGAGTGTCCCTCACTCTCACCACTCCCTGTGGAGTGTCCCTCACTCTCACCACTCCCTGTGGAGTGTCCCTCACTCTCACCACTCCCTGTGTAGTGCCCCACATTCTCACCACTCCCTGTGGAGTGTCCCTCACTCTCACCCCTCCCTGTGTAGTGTCCCTCACTCTCACCACTCACTGTGTCCCTCACTCTCACCACTCCCTGTGGAGTGTCCCTCACTCTCACCACTCGCTGTGTCCCTCACTCTCATCACTCCCTGTGTAGTGTCCCCCACTCTCACCACTTCCTGTGTAGTGTCCCTCACTCTCACCACTCACTGTGTCCCTCACTCTCACCACTCCCTGTGTAGTGTCCCACACTCTCACCACTCCCTGTGTAAACATAGAAACATAGAAAATAGGTGCAGGAGCAGGCCATTCAGCCCTTCTAGCCTGCACCGCCATTCAATGAGTTCATGGCTGAACATGAAACTTCAGTACCCCCTTCCTGCTTTCTCGCCATAACCCTTGATCCCCCGAGTAGTAAGGACTTCATCTAACTCCCTTTTGAATATATTTAGTGAATTGGCCTCAACTACTTTCTGTGGTAGAGAATTCCACAGGTTCACCACTCTCTGGGTGAAGAAGTTTCTCCTCATCTCGGTCATAAATGGCTTACCCCTTATCCTCAGACTGTGACCCCTGGTTCTGGACTTCCCCAACATTGGGAACATTCTTTCTGCATCTAACCTGTCTAAACCCGTCAGAATTTTAAACGTTTCTATGAGGTCCCCTCTCATTCTTCTGAACTCCAGTGAATACAATCCCAATTGATCCAATCTTTCTTGATAGGTCAGTCCCGCCATCCCGGGAATCAGTCTGGTGAACCTTCGCTGCACTCCCTCAATAGCAAGAATGTCCTTCCTCAAGTTTGGAGACCAAAACTGTACACAATACTCCAGGTGTGGCCTCACCAAGGCCCTGTACAACTGTAGCAACACCTCCCTGCCCCTGTATTCAAATCCCCTCGCTATGAAGGCCAACATGCCATTTGCTTTCTTAACCGCCTGCTGTACCTGCATGCCAACCTTCAATGACTGATGTACCATGACACCCAGGTCTCGTTGCACCTTCCCTTTTCCTAATCTGTCACCATTCAGATAATAGTCTGTCTCTCTGTTTTTACCACCAAAGTGGATAACCTCACATTTATCCACATTATACTTCATCTGCCATGCAATTGCCCACTCACCTAACCTATCCAAGTCACTCTGCAGCCTAATAGCATCCTCCTCGCAGCTCACACTGCCACCCAACTTAGTATCATCCGCAAATTTGGAGATACTGCATTTAATCCCCTCGTCTAAATCATTAATGTACAATGTAAACAGCTGGGGCCCCAGCACAGAACCTTGCGGCACTCCACTAGTCACTGCCTGCCATTCTGAAAAGTACCCGTTTACTCCTACTCTTTGCTTCCTGTCTGACAACCAGTTCTCAATCCACGTCAGCACACTACCCCCAATCCCATGTGCTTTAACTTTGCACATTAATCTCTTGTGTGGGACCTTGTCGAAAGCCTTCTGAAAGTCCAAATATACCACATCAACTGGTTCTCCCTTGTCCACTTTACTGGAAACATCCTCAAAAAATTCCAGAAGATTTGTCAAGCATGATTTCCCTTTCACAAATCCATGCTGACTTGGACCTATCATGTCACCATTTTCCAGATGCACTGCTATGACATCCTTAATAATTGATTCCATCACTTTACCCACTACTGAGGTCAGGCTGACCGGTCTATAATTCCCTGTTTTCTCTCTCCCTCCTTTTTTAAAAAGTGGGGTTACATTGGCTACCCTCCACTCCATAGGAACTGATCCAGAGTCAATGGAATGTTGGAAAATGACTGTCAATGCATCCGCTATTTCCAAGGCCACCTCCTTAAGTACTCTAGGATGCAGTCCATCAGGCCCTGGGGATTTATCGGCCTTCAATCCCATCAATTTCCCCAACACAATTTCCCGACTAATAAAGATTTCCCTCAGTTCCTCTTCCTTACTAGACCCTCTGACCCCTTTTATATCCGGAAGGTTGTTTGTATCCTCCTTAGTGAATACCGAACCAAAGTACTTGTTCAATTGATCCGCCATTTCTTTGTTCCCCGTTATGACTTCCCCTGATTCTGACTGCAGGGGACCTACGTTTGTCTTCACCAACCTTTTTCTCTTTACATACCTATAGAAACTTTTGCAATCCGCCTTAATGTTCCCTGCAAGCTTCTTCTCGTACTCCATTTTCCCTGTCCTAATCAAACCCTTTGTCCTCCTCTGCTGAGTTCTAAATTTCTCCCAGTCCCCAGGTTCGCTGCTATTTCTGGCCAATTTGTATGCCACTTCCTTGGCTTTAATACTATCCCTGATTTCCCTAGATAGCCACGGTTGAGCCACCTTCCCCTTTTTATTTTTACGCCAGACAGGAATGTACAATTGTTGTACTTCATCCATGCGGTCTCTAAATGTCTGCCATTGCCCATCCACAGTCAACCCCCTAAGTATCATTCGCCAATCTATCCTAGCCAATTCACGCCTCATACCTTCAAAGTTACCCTTCTTTAAGTTCTGGACCATGGTCTCTGAAATTACTGTTTCATTCTCCATCCTAATGCAGAATTCCACCATATTATGGTCACTCTTCCCCAAGGGGCCTCGCACAATGAGATTGCTAATTAATCCTCTCTCATTACACAACACCCAGTCTAAGATGGCCTCCCCCCTAGTTGGTTCCTCAACATATTGGTCTAGAAAACCATCCCTTATGCACTCCAGGAAATCCTCCTCCACCGTATTGCTTCCAGTTTGGCTAGCCCAATCTATGTGCATATTAAAGTCACCCATTATAACTGCTGCACCTTTATTGCATGCACCCCTAATTTCCTGTTTGATGCCCTCCCCAACATCCCTATTACTGTTTGGAGGTCTGTACACAACTCCTACTAACGTTTTTTGCCCTTTGGTGTTCTGCAGCTCTACCCATATAGATTCCACATCATCCAAGCTAATGTCTTTCCTAACTATTGCATTAATCTCCTCTTTAACCAGCAATGCTACCCCACCTCCTTTTCCTTTTATTCTATCCTTCCTGAATGTTGAATACCCCTGAATGTTGAGTTCCCAGCCCTGATCATCTTGGAGCCACGTCTCCGTAATCCCAATCACATCATATTTGTTAACATCTATTTGCACAATTAATTCATCCACCTTATTGCGGATACTCCTTGCATTAAGACACAAAGCCTTCAGGCTTGTTTTATTAACACCCTTTGTCCTTTTAGAATTTTGCTGTACAGTGGCCCTTTTTGTTCTTTGCCTTGGGTTTCTCTGCCTTCCACTTTTCCTCATCTCCTTTCTGTCTTTTGCTTTTGGCTCCTTTTTGTTTCCCTCTGTCTCCCTGCATTGGTTCCCATCCCCCTGCCATATTAGTTTAAATCCTCCCCAACAGCACTAGCAAACACTCCCCCTAGGACATTGGTTCCAGTCCTGCCCAGGTGCAGACCGTCCGGTTTGTACTGGTCCCACCTCCCCCAGAACCGGTCCCAATGCCCCAGGAATTTGAATCCCTCCCTGCTGCACCACTGCTCAAGCCACGTATTCATCTGCGCTATCCTGCGATTCCTACTCTGACTATCACGTGGCACTGGTAGCAATCCCGAGATTACTACTTTTGAGGTCCTACTTTTTAATTTAGCTCCTAGCTCCTTAAATTCGTTTCGTAGGACCTCATCCCTTTTTTTGCCTATGTCGTTGGTACCAATGTGCACCACGACAACTGGCTGTTCTCCCTCCCATTTCAGAATGTCCTGCACCCGCTCCGAGACATCCTTGACCCTTGCACCAGGGAGGCAACATACCATCCTGGAGTCTCGGTTGCGGCCGCAGAAACGCCTATCTATTCCCCTCACAATTGAATCCCCTATCACTATCGCTCTCCCACTCTTTTTCTTGCCCTCCTGTGCAGCAGAGCCAGCCACGGTGCCATGAACTTGGCTGCTGCTGCCCTCCCCTGATGAGTCATTCCCCTCAACAGTACCCAAAGTGGTGTATCTGTTTTGCAGGGGGATGACCGCAGGGGACCCCTGCACTACCTTCCTTGCTCTACTCTTCCTGCTGGTCTTCCATTCCCTATCTGGCTGTGGACCCTTTCCCTGTGGTAAGACCAACTCACTACACGTGATACTCACGTCATTCTCAGCATCGTGGATGCTCCAGATTAAATCCACCCTCAGCTCCAATTCCGTAACGCGGACCGTCAGGAGCTGGAGGCGGATACACTTCCCGCACACGTAGTCGTCAGGGACTCCGGAAGTGTCCCTGAGTTCCCACATGGTACAGGAGGAGCATAACACCCGACCGAGCTCTCCTGCCATGACTTAACCCTTAGATACACTTAAACTGGTAATAACAATGTTAAAAGTTACTGACTGATATAAGAAGAAAAAGAAAAACTACTCACCAATCACCAGCCAATCACTTACCCCCTAGGCTGTGACGTCACCTTTGTTTTTTTGCCTTCTCCCTGCAGCTGCACCGGTACGCCTCTCGCCGACCCCGGACTCGCGCTGCTCCGAGCTCCCGCCTCCTCGAGTGTCCCTCACTCTCACCACTCCCTGTGTAGTGTCCCACACTCTCACCACTCACTGTGTCCCTCAATCTCACCACTCCCTGTGTAGTGTCCCTCACTCTCACCACTCCCTGTGTAGTATCCCACACTCTCACCACTCCCTGTGGAGTGTCCCTCACTCTCACCACTCCCTGTGTCCCTCACTCTCACCACTCCCTGCGTCCCTCACTCTCACCACTCCCTGTGTCCTTCACTCTCACCACTCCCTGTGTAGTGTCCCACACTCTCACCACTCACTGTGTCCCTCACTCTCACCACTCCCTGTGTAGTGTCCCTCACTCTCACCACTCCCTGTGTAGTATCCCACACTCTCACCACTCCCTGTGGAGTGTCCCTCACTCTCACCACTCCCTGTGTAGTGTCCCTCACTCTCACCACTCCCTGTGGAGTGTCCCTCACTCTCACCACTCCCTGTGTCCCTCACTCTCACCACTCCCTGTGGAGTGTCCCTCACTCTCACCACTCCCTGTGTCCTTCACTCTCACCACTCCCTGTGTAGTGTCCCTCACTCTCACCACTCACTGTGTCCCTCACTCTCACCACTCCCTGTGTAGTGTCCCTCACTCTCACCACTCCCTGTGAAGTGTCCCTCACTCTCACCACTCCCTGTGTAGTATCCCACACTCTCACCACTCCCTGTGGAGTGTCCCTCACTCTCACCACTCCCTGTGGAGTGTCCCTCACCCTAACCACTCCCTGTGGAGTGTCCCTCACTCTCACCACTCCCTGTGTCCCTCACTCTCACCACTCCCTGTGTAGTGTCCCTCACTCTCACCACTCCCTGTGTAGTGCCCCACATTCTCACCACTCCCTGTGGAGTGTCCCTCACTCTCACCCCTCCCTGTGTAGTGTCCCTCACTCTCACCACTCCCTGTGTCCCTCACTCTCATCACTCCCTGTGTAGTGTCCCTCACTCTCACCACTCCCTGTGTAGTGTCCCCCACTCTCACCACTTACTGTGTAGTGTCCCTCACTCTCACCACTCACTGTGTCCCTCACTCTCACCACTTCCTGTGTAGTG
Organism: Pristiophorus japonicus; assembly: GCF_044704955.1. Lineage (NCBI taxonomy): Eukaryota > Metazoa > Chordata > Chondrichthyes > Pristiophoridae > Pristiophorus > Pristiophorus japonicus. The sequence continues at coordinate 190,414,707 of NC_091989.1, forward strand.
TCCCTCACTCTCACCACTCCCTGTGTCCCTCACTCTCACCACTTCCTGTGTAGTGCCCCTCACTCTCACCACTCCCTGTGTAGTGTCCCACACTCTCACCACTCCCTGTGTCCCTCACTCTCACCACTTCCTGTGTAGTGCCCCTCACTCTCACCACTCCCTGTGTAGTGTCCCACACTCTCACCACTCCCTGTGTAGTGTCCCTCACTCTCACCACTCCCTGTGTCCCTCACTCTCACCACTTCCGGTGTAGTGCCCCTCACTCTCACCACTCCCTGTGTAGTGTCCCACACTCTCACCACTCCCTGTGTAGTGTCCCTCACTCTCACCACTCCCTGTGGAGTGTCCCTCACTCTCACCACTCCCTGTGTCCCTCACTCTCACCACTCCCTGTGTAGTGTCCCTCACTCTCACCACTCTCTGTGTAGTGTCCCTCACTCTCACCACTCCCTGTTTGGTGTCCCTCACTCTCACCACTTCCTGTGTAGTGTCCCTCACTCTCACCACTCCCTGTGTCCCTCACTCTCACCACTCCCTGTGTCCCTCACTCTCACCACTCCCTGTGTAGTGTCCCTCACTCTCACCACTCCCTGTGTAGTGTCCCTCACCCTCACCACTCCCTGTGTAGTGTCCCTCACTCTCACCACTCCCTGTGGAGTGTCCCTCACTCTCACCACTCCCTGTGGAGTGTCCCTCACCCTAACCACTCCCTGTAGAGTGTCCCTCAATCTCACCACTCCCTGTGTCCCTCACTCTCACCACTCCCTGTGTAGTGTCCCTCACTCTCACCACTCCCTGTGGAGTGTCCCTCACTCTCACCCCTCCCTGTGTAGTGTCCCTCACTCTCACCAATCCCTGTGTAGTGTCCCTCACTCTCACCACTCCCTGTGTCCCTCACTCTCATCACTCCCTGTGTCCCTCACTCTCACCCCTCCCTGTGTAGTGTCCCTCACTCTCACCACTCCCTGTGTAGTGTCCCCCACTCTCACCACTTCCTGTGTAGTGTCCCTCACTCTCACCACTCACTGTGTCCCTCACTCTCACCACTTCCTGTGTAGTGCCCCTCACTCTCACCACTCCCTGTGTAGTGTCCCACACTCTCACCACTCCCTGTGTAGTGTCCCTCACTCTCACCACTCCCTGTGGAGTGTCCCTCACTCTCACCACTCCCTGTGTCCCTCACTCTCACCACTCCGTGTGTAGTGTCCCTCACTCTCACCACTCTCTGTGTAGTGTCCCTCACTCTCACCACTCCCTGTGTAGTGTCCCTCACTCTCACCACTTCCTGTGTAGTGTCCCTCACTCTCACCACTCCCTGTGTCCCTCACTCTCACCACTCCCTGTGTAGTGTCCCTCACTCTCACCACTCCCTGTGTAGTGTCCCTCACTCTCACCACTCCCTGTGTAGTGTCCCTCACTCTCACCACTCCCTGTGAAGTGTCCCTCACTCTCACCACTCCCTGTGGAGTGTCCCTCACTCTCACCACTCCCTGTGGAGTGTCCCTCACTCTCACCACACACTGTGTCCCCCACTCTCACCACTCCCTGTGGAGTGTCCCTCACTCTCACCACTCCCTGTGTCCTTCACTCTCACCACTCCCTGTGTCCCTCACTCTCACCACTCCCTGTGTAGTATCCCACATTCTCACCACTCACTGTGTCCCTCACTCTCACCACTCCCTGTGGAGTGTCCCTCACTCTCACCACTCCCTGTGTCCCTCACTCTCACCACTCCCTGTGGAGTGTCCCTCACTCTCACCACTCCCTGTGTCCTTCACTCTCACCACTCCCTGTGTAGTGTCCCACACTCTCACCACTCACTGTGTCCCTCACTCTCACCACTCCCTGTGTAGTGTCCCTCACTCTCACCACTCCCTGTGTAGTGTCCCTCACTCTCACCACTCCCTGTGTAGTGTCCCTCACTCTCACCACTCCCTGTGTCGTATCCCACACTCTCACCACTCCCTGTGGAGTGTCCCACACTCTCACCACTCCCTGTGGAGTGTCCCTCACTCTCACCACTCCCTGTGTAGTGCCCCACATTCTCACCACTCCCTGTGGAGTGTCCCTCACTCTCACCCCTCCCTGTGTAGTGTCCCTCACTCTCACCACTCACTGTGTCCCTCACTCTCACCACTCCCTGTGGAGTGTCCCTCACTCTCACCACTCGCTGTGTCCCTCACTCTCATCACTCCCTGTGTAGTGTCGCTCACTCTCACCACTCCCTGTGTAGTGTCCCCCACTCTCACCACTTCCTGTGTAGTGTCCCTCACTCTCACCACTCACTGTGTCCCTCACTCTCACCACTTCCTGTGTAGTGCCCCTCACTCTCACCACTCCCTGTGTAGTGTCCCACACTTTCACCACTCCCTGTGTAGTGTCCCTCACTCTCACCACTCCCTGTGGCGTGTCCCTCACTCTCACCACTCCCTGTGTCCCTCACTCTCACCACTCCCTGTGTCCCTCACTCTCACCACTCCCTGTGTCCTTCACTCTCACCACTCCCTGTGTAGTGTCCCACACTCTCACCACTCACTGTGTCCCTCACTCTCACCACTCCCTGTGTAGTGTCCCTCACTCTCACCACTCCCTGTGTAGTATCCCACACTCTCACCACTCCCTGTGGAGTGTCCCTCACTCTCACCACTCCCTGTGTAGTGTCCCTCACTCTCACCACTCCCTGTGGAGTGTCCCTCACTCTCACCACTCCCTGTGTCCCTCACTCTCACCACTCCCTGTGGAGTGTCCCTCACTCTCACCACTCCCTGTGTCCTTCACTCTCACCACTCCCTGTGTAGTGTCCCTCACTCTCACCACTCACTGTGTCCCTCACTCTCACCACTCAATGTGTAGTGTCCCTCACTCTCACCACTCCCTGTGAAGTGTCCCTCACTCTCACCACTCCCTGTGTAGTATCCCACACTCTCACCACTCCCTGTGGAGTGTCCCTCACTCTCACCACTCCCTGTGGAGTGTCCCTCACCCTAACCACTCCCTGTGGAGTGTCCCTCACTCTCACCACTCCCTGTGTCCCTCACTCTCACCACTCCCTGTGTAGTGTCCCTCACTCTCACCACTCCCTGTGTAGTGCCCCACATTCTCACCACTCCCTGTGGAGTGTCCCTCACTCTCACCCCTCCCTGTGTAGTGTCCCTCACTCTCACCACTCCCTGTGTCCCTCACTCTCATCACTCCCTGTGTAGTGTCCCTCACTCTCACCACTCCCTGTGTAGTGTCCCCCACTCTCACCACTTACTGTGTAGTGTCCCTCACTCTCACCACTCACTGTGTCCCTCACTCTCACCACTTCCTGTGTAGTGTCCCTCACTCTCACCACTCCCTGTGTCCCTCACTCTCACCACTTCCTGTGTAGTGCCCCTCACTCTCACCACTCCCTGTGTAGTGTCCCACACTCTCACCACTCCCTGTGTCCCTCACTCTCACCACTTCCTGTGTAGTGCCCCTCACTCTCACCACTCCCTGTGTAGTGTCCCACACTCTCACCACTCCCTGTGTAGTGTCCCTCACTCTCACCACTCCCTGTGTCCCTCACTCTCACCACTTCCTGTGTAGTGCCCCTCACTCTCACCACTCCCTGTGTAGTGTCCCACACTCTCACCACTCCCTGTGTAGTGTCCCTCACTCTCACCACTCCCTGTGGAGTGTCCCTCACTCTCACCACTCCCTGTGTCCCTCACTCTCACCACTCCCTGTGTAGTGTCCCTCACTCTCACCACTCTCTGTGTAGTGTCCCTCACTCTCACCACTCCCTGTTTGGTGTCCCTCACTCTCACCACTTCCTGTGTAGTGTCCCTCACTCTCACCACTCCCTGTGTCCCTCACTCTCACCACTCCCTGTGTCCCTCACTCTCACCACTCCCTGTGTAGTGTCCCTCACTCTCACCACTCCCTGTGTAGTGTCCCTCACCCTCACCACTCCCTGTGTAGTGTCCCTCACTCTCACCACTCCCTGTGGAGTGTCCCTCACTCTCACCACTCCCTGTGGAGTGTCCCTCACCCTAACCACTCCCTGTAGAGTGTCCCTCACTCTCACCACTCCCTGTGTCCCTCACTCTCACCACTCCCTGTGTAGTGTCCCTCACTCTCACCACTCCCTGTGGAGTGTCCCTCACTCTCACCCCTCCCTGTGTAGTGTCCCTCACTCTCACCAATCCCTGTGTAGTGTCCCTCACTCTCACCACTCCCTGTGTCCCTCACTCTCATCACTCCCTGTGTCCCTCACTCTCACCCCTCCCTGTGTAGTGTCCCTCACTCTCACCACTCCCTGTGTAGTGTCCCCCACTCTCACCACTTCCTGTGTAGTGTCCCTCACTCTCACCACTCACTGTGTCCCTCACTCTCACCACTTCCTGTGTAGTGCCCCTCACTCTCACCACTCCCTGTGTAGTGTCCCACACTCTCACCACTCCCTGTGTAGTGTCCCTCACTCTCACCACTCCCTGTGGAGTGTCCCTCACTCTCACCACTCCCTGTGTCCCTCACTCTCACCACTCCGTGTGTAGTGTCCCTCACTCTCACCACTCTCTGTGTAGTGTCCCTCACTCTCACCACTCCCTGTGTAGTGTCCCTCACTCTCACCACTTCCTGTGTAGTGTCCCTCACTCTCACCACTCCCTGTGTCCCTCACTCTCACCACTCCCTGTGTAGTGTCCCTCACTCTCACCACTCCCTGTGTAGTGTCCCTCACTCTCACCACTCCCTGTGTAGTGTCCCTCACTCTCACCACTCCCTGTGAAGTGTCCCTCACTCTCACCACTCCCTGTGGAGTGTCCCTCACTCTCACCACTCCCTGTGGAGTGTCCCTCACTCTCACCACACACTGTGTCCCCCACTCTCACCACTCCCTGTGGAGTGTCCCTCACTCTCACCACTCCCTGTGTCCTTCACTCTCACCACTCCCTGTGTCCCTCACTCTCACCACTCCCTGTGTAGTATCCCACATTCTCACCACTCACTGTGTCCCTCACTCTCACCACTCCCTGTGGAGTGTCCCTCACTCTCACCACTCCCTGTGTCCTTCACTCTCACCACTCCCTGTGTAGTGTCCCACACTCTCACCACTCACTGTGTCCCTCACTCTCACCACTCCCTGTGTAGTGTCCCTCACTCTCACCACTCCCTGTGTAGTGTCCCTCACTCTCACCACTCCCTGTGTAGTGTCCCTCACTCTCACCACTCCCTGTGTCGTATCCCACACTCTCACCACTCCCTGTGGAGTGTCCCACACTCTCACCACTCCCTGTGGAGTGTCCCTCACTCTCACCACTCCCTGTGTAGTGCCCCACATTCTCACCACTCCCTGTGGAGTGTCCCTCACTCTCACCCCTCCCTGTGTAGTGTCCCTCACTCTCACCACTCACTGTGTCCCTCACTCTCACCACTCCCTGTGGAGTGTCCCTCACTCTCACCACTCGCTGTGTCCCTCACTCTCATCACTCCCTGTGTAGTGTCGCTCACTCTCACCACTCCCTGTGTAGTGTCCCCCACTCTCACCACTTCCTGTGTAGTGTCCCTCACTCTCACCACTCACTGTGTCCCTCACTCTCACCACTTCCTGTGTAGTGCCCCTCACTCTCACCACTCCCTGTGTAGTGTCCCACACTTTCACCACTCCCTGTGTAGTGTCCCTCACTCTCACCACTCCCTGTGGAGTGTCCCTCACTCTCACCACTCCCTGTGTCCCTCACTCTCACCACTCCCTGTGTAGTGTCCCTCACTCTCACCACTTCCTGTGTAGTGTCCCTCACTCTCACCACTCCCTGTGTCCCTCACTCTCACCACTCCCTGTGTCCCTCACTCTCACCACTCCCTGTGTAGTGTCCCTCACTCTCACCACTCCCGGTGTAGTGTCCCTCACCCTCACCACTCCCTGTGTAGTGTCCCTCACTCTCACCACTCCCTGTGGAGTGTCCCTCACTCTCACCACTCCCTGTGGAGTGTCCCTCACCCTAACCACTCCCTGTGGAGTGTCCCTCACTCTCACCACTCCCTGTGTCCCTCACTCTCACCACTCCCTGTGTAGTGTCCCTCACTCTCACCACTCCCTGTGTAGTGCCCCACATTCTCACCACTCCCTGTGGAGTGTCCCTCACTCTCACCCCTCCCTGTGTAGTGTCCCTCACTCTCACCACTCCCTGTGTAGTGTCCCTCACTCTCACCACTCCCTGTGTCCCTCACTCTCATCACTCCCTGTGTAGTGCCCCTCACTCTCACCACTCCCTGTGTAGTGTCCCACACTCTCACCACTCCCTGTGTAGTGTCCCTCACTCTCACCACTCCCTGTGGAGTGTCCCTCACTCTCACCACTCCCTGTGTCCCTCACTCTCACCACTCCCTGTGTAGTGTCCCTCACTCTCACCACTCTCTGTGTAGTGTCCCTCACTCTCACCACTCCCTGTGTAGTGTCCCTCACTCTCACCACTTCCTGTGTAGTGTCCCTCATTCTCACCACTCCCTGTGTCCCTCACTCTCACCACTCCCTGTGTAGTGTCCCTCACTCTCACCACTCCCTGTGTAGTGTCCCTCACTCTCACCACTCCCTGTGTAGTGTCCCTCACTCTCACCACTCCCTGTGGAGTGTCCCTCACTCTCACCACTCACTGTGTAGTGTCCCTCACTCTCACCACTCCCTGTGGAGTGTCCCTCACTCTCACCACTCCCTGTGGAGTGTCCCTCACTCTCACCACTCCCTGTGTCCTTCACTCTCACCACTCCCTGTGTCCCTCACTCTCACCACTCCCTGTGTAGTATCCCACATTCTCACCACTCACTGTGTCCCTCACTCTCACCACTCCCTGTGTCCCTCACTCTCACCACTCCCTGTGGAGTGTCCCTCACTCTCACCACTCCCTGTGTCCTTCACTCTCACCACTCCCTGTGTAGTGTCCCTCACTCTCACCACTCCCTGTGTAGTATCCCACACTCTCACCACTCCCTGTGGAGTGTCCCTCACTCTCACCACTCCCTGTGTAGTGCCCCACATTCTCACCACTCCCTGTGGAGTGTCCCTCACTCTCACCCCTCCCTGTGTAGTGTCCCTCACTCTCACCACTCCCAGTGTCCCTCACTCTCACCACTCCCTGTGTAGTGTCCCTCACTCTCACCACTCCCTGTGTAGTGTCCCTCACTCTCACCACTCCCTGTGTCCCTCACTCTCACCACTCCCTGTGTAGTGTCCCTCACTCTCACCACTCCCTGTGTAGTGTCCCTTACTCTCACCACTCCCTGTGTCCCTCACTCTCACCACTCCCTGTGGAGTGTCCCTCACTCTCACCACTCCCTGTGTCCTTCACTCTCACCACTCCCTGTGTAGTGTCCCACACTCTCACCACTCACTGTGTAGTGTCCCTCACTCTCACCACTCCCTGTGTAGTATCCCACACTCTCACCACTCCCTGTGGAGTGTCCCTCACTCTCACCACTCCCTGTGGAGTGTCCCTCATTCTCACCACTCCCTGTGGAGTGTCCCTCACTCTCACCACTCCCTGTGTCCCTCACTCTCACCACTCCCTGTGTAGTGTCCCTCACTCTCACCACTCCCTGTGTAGTGCCCCACATTCTAACCACCCTCTCAGTAAAGAAGTATCTCCTCGTTTCCCTGTGTATTTATTCGTAACTATCTTGTATTTCTGGCCCCTGGTTTTGGATCCTACCACAAGTGGAAACATTCTGTCCACAGCCACTCTGTCCAACCCATTCATCATTTTAGAAAGCTCTATCGGGTCTCCTCTGTCTTCACTTTTCTAAAGTAAGGAGCCCCAACCTGTTGAATCTTTCCCGATACCTGTAGTCTCTTAGCTCTGGTATCATTCTTGTACACACAGTGTCAGCTGTGGCTCACAGCTCGCCACTGAGGTCGTGGGTTCAAGCCCCACTCCAGAGATTGAGCACAAACTCCAGTCTGACACTCATTAATATCATAGGCAGTCCCTCGGAATCGAGGAAGACTTGCTTCCACTCTAAAAGTGAGTTCCCAGGTGACTGAACAGTCCAATACAGGAATTACAGTCTCTGTCACAGGTGGGACAGACAGTGGTTGAGGGAAAGGGAGGGTGGGACTGGTTTGCCGCACGCTCCTTCCGCTGCCTGCGCTTGGTTTCTGCATGCTCTCGGCGACGAGACTCGAGGTGCTCAGCGCCCTCCCGGATGCACTTCCTCCACTTAGGGCGGTCTTTGGCCAGGGACTCCCAGGTGTCAGTGGGAATGTTGCACTTTATCAGGGAGGCTTTGAGGGTGTCCTTGTAACATTTCCTCTGCCCACCTTTGGCTCGCTTGCCGTGTAGGAATTCCGAGTAGAGCGCTTGCTTTGGGAGTCTCGTGTCGGGCATGCAAACAATGTGGCCCGTCCAGTGGAGCTGGTTGAGTGTGGTCAGTGCTTCGATGCTGGGGATGTTGGCCTGATCGAGGACACTAACGTTGGTGCATCTGTCCTCCCAGGGGATTTGCAGGATCTTGCGCAGACATCGTTGGTGGTATTTCTCCAGCGACTTGAGGTGTCTACTGTACATGGTCCATGTCTCTGAGCCATACAGGAGGGCGGGTATCACTACAGCCCTGCAGACCAAAAGCTTGGTGCTGGATTTGAGGACCTGGTCTTCAAACATTCTCTTCCTCAGGCAGTACTGAGGGAGTGCCGCACTTTCGGAGGTACCGTCTTTCAGATGAGACGTTAAACCAAGGCCCCGTCTACTCCCTCAGGTGGACGTGAAAGATCCCATGGCACTATTTCGAAGAAGAGCAGGGGAGTTATACCCAGTGTCCTGGGACAATATTTAAACGTCAATCAAATCTAAAGCAGTTTATCTGGTCATTATCACATTGCTGTTTGTGGGAGCTTGCTGTGTGCAAATTGGCTGCAGCGTTTCCCACATTATAACAGTGAGTACACTTCAAAGGTACTTCATTGGTTATAAAGCATCGTAAGAAGATAAGAAATAGGAGCAGGATATACCCTCGAGCCTGCTCTGTTATTCAATAAGATCAGGGCTGATCATCTACCTCAACTCTACTTTCCTGCACTATCCTCATATGCCTCGATTCCCTTAATATTCAAAAATCTATTGACATTGGTCCTGAATATACTCAATGACTCAGCCTCCACAGCCCTCTGGGGCAGAGAATTCTAAAGATTCACCACCCCCTGAGTGAAGAAATTCCTCCTCATCTCAGTGCTTAATGGTCGACTCCTTATTCTAAGACTGTGTCCCCTGGTATCGACTCCGCTGTAAGAATTTTGTATGATTCAATGAGATCACCTCTCATTCTTCTAATCGCGAGAGAATATAGGCCTGGTCTACTCAATCACTCCTCATAGGGCAATCCCCCCATCCCAGGAATCAGTCTGGTGAACCTTCGTTGCACTCCCTCTATGGCAAGTATATCCTTCCTTAAGTAATGAGAAAAAAACTGTACAAAATACTCCAGGTGCCATCTCACCAGGGCCCTATATAATTGCAGTAACACGTCTTTACCATTATACTCAAATCCTCTTGCAATAAAGGCCAACAAGGGAAATTAGGGATTGTGATAAATCCAAGGAAGAGGCATATAAATTGGCCAGAAAAAGTAGCAAACCTGAGGCCTGGGAGAAATTTAGAATTCAGCAGAAGAGGACTAAGGGTTTAATTAGGAGGGGGAAAATAGAGCATGAGAGTAAGCTTGCAGAGAACATATAAACTGACTGCAAAAGCTTCTATAGATATGTGAAGAGAAAAAGATTAGTGAAGACAAATGTACGTCCCTTGCAGTCAGAATCAGGTGAACTTATAATGGGGAACAAAGAAATGAATTGAACAAATACTTTCGTTCTGTCTTCACTAAGGAAGACACAAATAACCTTCGGGAATTACTTGGGGACCGATGGTCTAGCGAGAAGGGGGAACTGAGGGAAATCCTTATTAGTCAGGAAATTGTGTTAGGGAAATTGAAGGGACTGAAGGCCGATAAATCCCCAGGGCCTGATGGACTGCATCCCAGAGTACTTAAGGAGGTGGCCTTGGAAATAGCGGATGCATTGACAGTCATTTTCCAACATTCCATTGATTGTGGATCAGTTCCTATCGAGTGGAGGGTAGCCAATGTCACCCCACTTTTTAAAAAAGGAGGGAGAGAGAAAACAGGGAATTATAGACCGGTCAGCCTGACCTCAGTAGTGGGTAAAATGATGGAATCAATTATTAAGGATGTCATAGCAGCGCATTTGGAAAGAGGTGACATGATGGGTCCAAGTCAGCATGGATTTATGAAAGGGAAATCATGCTTGACAAATCTTCTGGAATTTTTTGAGGCTGTTTCCAGTAGAGTGGACAAGGGAGAAACAGTTGATGTGGTATATTTGGACTTTCAGAAGGCTTTCGACAAGGTCCCACACAAGAGATTAATGTGCAAAGTTAAAGCACATGGGATTGGGGGTAGTGTACTGACGTGGATTGAGAACTAGTTGTCAGACAGGAAGCAAAGAGTAGGAGCAAATGGGTACTTTTCAGAATGGCAGGCAGTGACTAGTGGGGTACCGCAAGGTTCTGTGCTGGGGCCCCAGTTGTTTACATTGTACATTAATGATTTAGACGAGGGGATTAAATGTAGTATCTCCAAATTTGCAGATGACACTAAGTTGGATGGCAGTGTGAACTGCGAGGAGGATGCTATGAGGCTGCAGAGTGACTTGATAGGTTAGGTGAGTGGGCAAATGCATGGCAGATGAAGTATAATGTGGATAAATGTGAGGTTATCCACTTTGGTGGTAAAAACAGAGAGACAGACTATTATCTGAATGGTGACAGATTAGGAAAAGGGGAGAGGCAAAGAGACCTGGGTGTCATGGTACATCAGTCATTGAAGGTTGGCATGCAGGTACAGCATGTGGTTAAGAAAGCAAATGGCATGTTGGCCTTCATAGCGAGAAGATTTGAGTATAGGAGCAGGGAGGTCTTACTGCAGTTGTACAGGGCCTTGGTAAGGCTACACCTTGAATATGGTGTACAGTTTTGGTCTCCTAATCTGAGGAAGGACATTCTTGCTATTGAGGGAGTGCAGCGAAGGTTCATCAGACTGATTCCCGGGATGGCAGGACTGACATATGAAGAAAGACTGGATCGACTAGGCTTATATTCACTGGAATTTAGAAGAATGAGAGGGGATCTCATAGAAACATATAAAATTCTGACGGGATTGGACAGGTTAGATGCAGGAAGAATGTTCCTGATGTTGGGGCAGTCCAGAACCAGGAGTCACAGTCTAGGGATAAGGGGTAAGCCATTTAGGATCGAGATGAGGAGAAACCTCTTCACTCAGAGAAATGTGAACCTGTGGAATTCTCTACCACAGAAAGTTGTTGAGGCCAGTTTGTTAGATATATTCAAAAGGGAGTTAGATGTGGCCCTTACGGCTAAAGGTATCAAGGGGTATGGAGAGAAAGCAGAAAAAGGGTACTGAAGTTGCATGATCAGCCATGATCATATTGAATGGTGGTGCAGGCTCGAAGGGCCGAATGGCCTACTCCTGCACCTAGTTTTTATGTTTCTATGTATCTATGTTTACCTTGTTAATTGCTTGCTGTACCTGCAGGTTAACTTTCAGTGATTGGTGTACAAGGACACCCAGGTCCCTCTGTACACCAACATTTCCCAATCTCTCACCGTTTAAAAAATACTGGGCCTCGGCCAAGTTTTCTATTTTTCCTACCAAAGTGGATAACTTCGCATTTCTCCACATTATATTCCATTTGCCATGTTCTTGCCCATTCACTTAGCCTGTCTATATCCCCTTGAAGCCTCTTTGCATCCTCCTCACAACTTACATTCCCACCGAGCATTGTATCATCAGCAAACAGTAAGTGATAGAGACAGAGAGATCGGTATAAATATCAGTGCTGTGACACTGTTGTTCACCAATTACATAAACCATTTGGATTCTGGAATCGGAAGTACAATTTCAAAATTTGCTGATGGCACCAAATTGGAGGGGTTTTCTTTTACTCATCCCTGTGATGTGGCGTCACCGGCAAGACCGGCATTTATTGCCCGTCCCTAATTGTCCTTGAGAAGGTGGTGGTGAGCTGCCTTCTTGAACCGCTGCAGTCCGTGTGGTGAAGGTGTTTCTACAGTGCGGGAGTGAGTTAGGGAGGGAGTTCCAGGATTTTGACCCAACGATGAAATAATAGAGGACTGCTATAAAATGCATGGAAGTCATTAATAAACCTGCAAAATGGGTGTGTCATTAGCAATTGTAATGCAATCTAGATAAGTGTGAGGTAGTACGTTTTGGTCAGAAGGAGAAGGAGGCACATACTCATTGGTAAATAAGTATGTAAATGGAACAGGCATCTGGGGGTACAGATACACAAATAACTCAAAGTAGTGACACAAGCTAATAAAGCCATAAATAAACCAGACAAAGCATTGTGGTCCATTCCTCAAGAGATAAAATTGAAAAGCAGAGAAGTTATAATAAACTTGCATAGAACTTTGGTTGGACCACACTTGTAGTACTGTGAACAGTTCTGGTCTCCATATTATGAAAAGGACAGAGGCACTGGAGAAGATGCAAAAAAGATTTACTAGAATGATACCAGAACCAAGATATTAAACCTATCTGGAAGATTAAATAGGCTGGGGATACATAAGGACATTAGAAATAGGGGCAGGAATAGGCCTGCTCCACCATTCAATAAGATCAAGGCTGATCTTCAACCTCAACTCCACTTTCCTGCCCGCTCCCCATATCCCCTCATTTCCCTCGAGTCCACGGCACTTTTCTCGAGAAAAGAGGAGGCCAAAAGGTGACATGATAGAGGGTCTTAAGGTTATGAATAATTAAAAAGGCTGATGGAATGCTGGTCTTTATATCTAGAGGACTAGAGTACAGGAAGTTATGCTGCAGCTGTACAAAGCCCTGGTTAGACCACACCTGGAGCACTGAGAGCAGTTCCGGGCCCCACACCTTAGGGAGGGTATATTGGCCTTGGAGGGTGCAGCGTAGGTTCAGCAGAATGAGACCCGGACTTTAAGGGTTAAGTTATGAGGAGAGATTACACAAACTAGGGTTGTATACCCTAGAATTTAGAACTTTAAGGGATGATGGATTGAACTTTTCTGGATATCAAGCAGAACAAATAGGATAGATAGAGAGAAACTATTTCTGCTAATTGGGGAGTCTCGAACTCGGGTGCATTGCGTAAAAGTTCGAGCCAGACCTTTCAGGAGTGAAGTTGGGAATCACTTCTACACACAAAGAGTGGTAGAAGTTTGGAACTCTCTTCTGCAACCAGCAATTGATGCTGGATCAATTGTTTATATTAAATCGGAGACTTTGTGTTAACCAGAGGTATTAAGGGATATGGGGCAAAGGCAAGTAGAGTTAGGTCACAAATGAACCATTATCATATTGAAAGGCAGAGCAGGCTCGAGGGGCTAAATGGCCTCCTCCTGTTCCTGTGTTCCTATGATTTGATAGGTTAGAGGTAGCGAAGATGTTAAGATGTTTCCACTCGTGGGGGAGATCAGAACTAGGAGTCATCAATATAAGATAATCCCTAATAAATCCAACAGTGAATTCAGGAGAAGCTTCTTTACCCAGAGAGCGGTGAGAATGTGGAACTCGCTGCCACAGGGAGGGGTTGAGGCGAATAGTATCGATGTATTTAAGAGAAAGCTAGGTCAGCACATGAGGGAGATAGATAGGTACATGAGGGAGATAGATAGGTACATGAGGGAGATAGATAGGTACATGAGGGAGATAGATAGGTACATGAGGGAGAAAGGAATAGAAGGATGTGTGGGAGAGATGAGCCGAGGGAAGGTGGGGGGGCATTGTTCCCGATAAGCTGCGTGACTGAGTGGCCCGATAGTAATCTGCAAGGTCCCGCCCAGGCCGTTTATAGTGCAGACACCGCACATACTCAAATATTAAATGGGCCGGGCACTGGAGGAACGCATAGGAGGCAGTGCAGCTTACCGGGTATTGGTGGGAGGAGCCTCATGTGGAGCATTAACAGCTCCATGTTGGGCCGAATGGAATGTTTCTGTGTTGTAAATACTTTGCAATACTTTGTAAATAGAAAGATAAATACGGAGGTGGGTAGGGAGAGGAAGAGGAACAGACAGGGATAATCAAATAAAAGAAAAGATAGACATGTATTTATATAGCCCCTTTCACGAGCACCGGACGTCTCAAAGCGCTTTACAGCCAATGAGATACTTTTTAGAGTGTAGTCACTGTTGCAATGTGGGAAACGCAGCAGCCAATTTGCGCACAGCAAGCTCCCACAACAGTGTGATAATGATCAGATAATCTGTTTTTGTTATGTTGATTGAGAGATAAATATTGGCCAGGACACCGGGGATAACTCCCCTGCTCTTCACGAAATAGTGCCGTGGGATATTTTAAATCCAGCTGAGAGAGCAGACGGGGCCTTGGTTTAACGTCTCATCCAAAAGACGGCCCCTCCGACAGTGCAGCGCTCCCTCAGCACTGCCCTGGGAGTGTCGGCCTAGATTTATGTGCTCAAGTTCCTGGAGTGGGACTTGAACCCACGACCTTCTGACTCAGAGGCGACTGTCTAACAAACAGAAAGGGAGATACAAATAGATATGTGACGTATACAGAGAAAAAAAGTCGCAAGATACACAGACGGACAGAGGGAGAGATGAATTTAGATGATTGAATTGCAGTTACAATCTCCATCAGTTCAGTTCACCCTGCCCCAAAGGCCACAGGACCTCGGCACGGATCGAACTACAAAACAGACTTCTGATCAAAGTGAATAAATGAGTGCCATTTGCACTTGAAACCTTTCAGCTCCATGAAATGCAGCCCAGTATGACCCAGCACTGCAGTGATACTTCACGGGCAAAAGACCAGAGTCTTGCAAAACAGCAAAACCCATTCCACACAGTCTCCACGGAATTTTCCCCATCAGTTTGCAGTTTTCAGAGTTAATGATGAACACTGCGTCAGATAAAATAAGAAGATAAGAAATAGGAGCAGGAGTAGGCCATATGGCTCCTTGAGCCTGCTCCGCCATTCAATAAGATCATGGCTGATTTGATCATGGAATCAGGTCCACTTCCCTGCCCGCTTCCCATAACCCCTTAATCCCTTATCGTTTAAGAAACTGTCTATTTCTGTCTTAAATATATTCAATGTCCCAGCTTCCACAGCTCATGAGGCAGCGAATTCCACAGATTTACAACCCTCTGAGAGAAGAAATTTCTCCTCATCTCTGTTTTAAATGGGCGGCCCCTTCCTCTAAGATCATGCCCCCTAGTTCTAGTCTCCCCCATCAGTGGGAACATCCTCTCTGCATCCACCTTGTCAAGCCCCCTCATAATATAAAATGTTTGATAAGATCACCTCTCATTCTTCTTGTAATGACTCAAGAGTCTGGTTACTGTAAACTCACTCAGGTGCAACCTGATCCATCTTTATTCCAGCCCGAGAGAGCCAGCGTGACAAAGACACCCAGCTTATATACAGGTGACCAAGCACACATGCCACATGCGTACAGCCCGATGACCTCCGACCGTGGCGCCCTCTGGTGTCTGGTGACCCCAAGCATTAATACATAACAATATCCCCCTTTTAAAATCTTAACAACAGTCCTTTTACAAATTAAGACAGTCTGGGACTTTCCTCTCACGAGTTGATCGTCTCAGTTCAACTTTGGCTCTGGGTGAGTGTTCTAAATCTGTTGAGACTGAGGGTTGAGTGGCCAATCTGATGGGAGTGGTCATGACCACATCAGAGACTGAAGGTTCAGAGTCAGTAATGGAGGTAGAGTCCTCTGATGAGTGAACAATGGTTCCAGTTCATCTGTGTGCTGCAGTTTAACCTGGTCAAGGTGTTTCCTGCATGTTTGCCCATTCTTGAGCACGACAATAAACACTCTGTTACCCTCCTTGCCTGTAACAGTACCGGCGATCCACTTTGGACCTTGACCATAGTTCATTACATAAACCGGATCGTTGACGATGCTGAGAATGACGTGAGTAGCACGTGTAGCGAGTTGGTCTGACCGCAGGAGAAAGGTCCACAGCCAGATAGGGAATGGAAGACCAGCAGGAAGAGTAGTGCAAGGAAGGTAGTGCAGGGGTCCCCTGTGGTCATCCCCCTGCAAAACAGATACACCGCTTTGAGTACTGTTGGGGGGGATGACTCATCAGGGGAGGGCAGCAGCAGCCAAGTTCATGGCACCGTGGCTGACTCTGTTGCATAGGAGGGCAGGAAAAAGAGTGGGAGAGCGATAGTGATAGGTGATTCAATTGTAAGGGGAAGAGATAGGCGTTTCTGCGGCCGCAACCGAGACTCCAGGATGGTATGTTGCCTCCCTGGTGCAAGGGTCAAGAATGTCTCGGAGTGGGTGCAGGACATTCTAAAAAGGGAGGGAGAACAGCCAGTTGTCGTGGTGCACATTGGTACCAACGACATAGGTAAAAAAAGGGATGAGGTCCTACGAAACAAATTTAAGGAGCTAGGAGCTAAATTAAAAAGTAGGACTTCAAAAGTAGTAATCTCGGGATTGCTACCTGTGCCACGTGATAGTCAGAGTAGGAATCGCAGGATAGCGCAGATGAATACATGGCTTGAGCAGTGGTGCAGCAGGGAGGGATTCAAATTCCTGGGGCATTGGAACCGGTTCTGGGGGAGGTGGGACCAGTACAAACCAGACGGTCTGCACCTGGGCAGGACCGGAACCAATGTCCGAGGGGGAGTGTTTGCTAGAGCTGTTGGGGAGGAGTTAAACTAATATGGCAGGGGGATGGGAACCAATGCAGGGAGACAGAGGGAAACAAAAAGGAGGCAAAAGCAAAAGACAGAAAGGAGATGAGGAAAAGTGGAGGGCAGAGAAACCCAAGGCAAAGAACAAAAAGGGCCACTGTACAGCAAAATTCTAAAAGGACAAAGGGTGTTAAAAAAACAAGCCTGAAGGCTTTGTGTCTTAATGCAAGGAGTATCCGCAATAAGGTGGATGAATTAACTGTGCAAATAGATGTTAACAAATATGATGTGATTGGGATTACGGAGACGTGGCTCCAGGATGATCAGGGCTGGGAACTCAACATCCAGGGGTATTCAACATTCAGGAAGGATAGAATAAAAGGAAAAGGAGGTGGGGTAGCATTGCTGGTTAAAGAGGAGATTAATGCAATAGTTAGGAAAGACATTAGCTTGGATGATGTGGAATCTATATGGGTAGAGCTGCAGAACACCAAAGGGCAAAAAACGTTAGTGGGAGTTGTGTACAGACCTCCAAACAGTAGTAGTGATGTTGGGGAGGGCATCAAACAGGAAATTAGGGGAGCATGCAATAAAGGTGCAGCAGTTATCATGGGTGACTTTAATATGCACATAGATTGAGCTAACCAAACTGGAAGCAATACGGTGAAGGAAGATTTCCTGGAGTGCATAAGGGATGGTTTTCTAGACCAATATGTCAAGGAACCAACTAGGGGGGGTGCCATCTTACACTGGGTGTTGTGTAATGAGAGAGGATTAATTAGCAATCTCATTGTGCGAGGCCCCTTGAGGAAGAATGACCATAATATGGTGGAATTCTGCATTAGGATGGAGAATGAAACAGTTAATTCAGAGACCATGGTCCAGAACTTAAAGAAGGGTAACTTTGAAGGTATGAGGCGTGAATTGGCTAGGATAGATTGGCGAATGATACTTAAGGGGTTGACTGTGGATGGGCAATGGCAGACATTTAGAGACCGCATGGATGAACTACAACAATTGTACATTCCTGTCTGGCGTAAAAATAAAAAAGGGAAGGTGGCTCAACCGTGGCTATCAAGCGAAATCAGGGATAGTATTAAAGCCAAGGAAGTGGCATACAAATTGGCCAGAAATAGCTGCGAACCCGGGGACTGGGAGAAATTTAAACTCAGCAGAGGAGGACAAAGGGTTTGATTAAGGCAGGGAAAATAGAGTACGAGAGGAAGCTTCCAGGGAACATTAAGACGGACTGCAAAAGTTTCTATAGATATGTAAAGAGAAAAAGGTTAGTAAAGACAAACATAGGTCCCCTGCAGTCAGAATCAGAGGAAGTCATAACAGGGAACAAAGAAATGGCAGACCAATTGAACAAGTACTTTGGTTCGGTATTCACTAAGGAGGACACAAAAAACCTTCCGGATATAAAAGGGGTCAGAGGGTCTAGTAAGGAGGAGGAACTGAGGGAAATCTTTATTAGTCGGGAAATTGTGTTGGGGAAATTGATGGGATTGAAGGCTGATAAATCCCCAGGGCCTGATGGTCTGCATCCCAGAGTACTTAAGGAGGTGGCCTTGGAAATAGCGGATGCATTGACAGTCATTTTCCAACATTCCATAGACTCTGGATCAGTTCCTATGGAGTGGAGGGTAGCCAATGTAACCCCACTTTTTAAAAAAGGAGGGAGAGAGAAAACAGGGAATTATAGACCGGTCAGCCTGACCTCAGTCGTGGGTAAAATGATGGAATCAATTATTAAGGATGTCATAGCTGCGCATTTGGAAAAAGGTGACATGATAGGTCCAAGTCAGCATGGATTTGTGAAAGGGAAATCATGCTTGACAAATCTTCTGGAATTTTTTGAGGATGTTTCCAGTAAAGTGGACAAGGGAGAACCAGTTGATGTGGTATATTTGGACTTTCAGAAGGCTTTCGACAAGGTCCCACACAAGAGATTAATGTGCAAAGTTAAAGCACATGGGATTGGGGGTAGTGTGCTGACATGGATTGAGCACTGGTTGTCAGACAGGAAGCAAAGAGTAGGAGTAAATGGGTACTTTTCAGAACGGCAGGCAGTGACTAGTGGGGTACCGCAAGGTTCTGTGCTGGGGCCCCAGCTGTTTACATTGTACATTAATGATTTCGATGAGGGGATTAAATGTAGTATCTCCAAATTTGCGGATGACACTAAGTTGGGTGGCAGTGTGAGCTGCGAGGAGGATGCTATGAGGCTGCAGAGTGACTTGGATAGGTTAGGTGAGTGGGCAAATGCATGGCAGATGAAGTATAATGTGGATAAATGTGAGGTTATCCACTTTGATGGTAAAAACAGAGAGACAGACTATTATCTGAATGGTGACAGATTAGGAAAAGAGGAGGTGCAACGAGACCTGGGTGTCATGGTACATCAGTCATTGAAGGTTGGCATGCAGGTACAGCATGCGGTTAAGAAAGCAAATGGCATGTTGGCCTTTATAGCGAGGGGATTTGAGTACAGGGGCAGGGAGGTGTTGCTACAGTTGTACAGGGCCTTGGTGAGGCCACACCTGGAGTATTGTGTACAGTTTTGGTCTCCTAACTTGAGGAAGGACATTCTTGCTATTGAGGGAGTACAGCGAAGATTCACCAGACTGATTCCCGGGATGGTGGGACTGACCTATCAAGAAAGACTGGATCATCTGGGCTTGTATTCACTGGAGTTCAGAAGAATGAGAGGGGACCTCATAGAAATGTTTAAAATTCTGACGGGTTTAGACAGGTTAGATGCAGGAAGAATGTTCCCAATGTTGGGGAAGTCCAGAACCAGGGGTCACAGTCTAAGGATAAGGGGTAAGCCATTTAAGACCGAGATGAGGAGAAACGTCTTCACCCCGAGAGTGGTGAACCTGTGGAATTCTCTACCACAGAAAGTAGTTGAGGCCAATTCACTAAATATATTCAAAAGGGAGTTAGATGAAGTCCTTACTACTCGGGGGATCAAGGGGTATGGCGAGAAAGCAGGAAGGGGGTACTGAAGTTGCATGTTCAGCCATGAACTCATTGAATGGTGGTGCAGGCTAGAAGGGCCGAATTTTCTGCTCCTGCACCTATTTTCTATGTTTCTATGTTTCTATGACCAAGATGTCATGTGACACAGCAGCACGATCATGACACCATTGCTGACTTTGATGTCTGTTTTCAACACGATCATTCAAATCAGGATGAACAAGAGAAAGCCTGGTCTTGAGATTTCTCTTAATCATTAGTTCAGGAGGAACCCCAGCAAGCATGTGAGGTCTTGATCTGTAACTGAGCAATATAGATGACAACTGTCTCTGCAGTGAGCCCTGAGTTACACGTTTCAAACTTTGCTTGAACGTTTGAACGGCACGCTCTGTTTGACTATTAGAAGCAGGCTTGAATGGAGCTGATCTCACATGTCTGATGCCATTGAGTTTCATGAACTCCTGGAACTCAAGTCTTGTGAAGCAAGATCCGTCGTCACTCACAACAATGTCAGGCAAACCATGAGTAGCAAACATGATATGAAAGCTCTCAATGGTAGCTGTAGATGTGCTGAATGATATAATAACACATTCTATTCACTTTAGAATATGCATCTACGACTACAAAAAACATCTTTCCGAGGAATGGGCCCGCAAAATTAATGTAGATCCTCGACCATGGTTTAGATGGCCACGACCAAAGACTCAGCGGAGATTCCGCTGGTACTTTACTTCGCTGCATGCAAGTATTGCACTGATGCATGCATGATTCCAGATCAGTCAATTCCAGGCCACCATACATGAGACCCAACAATGGACTTCATCATGACAATACCAGGATGAGTGCTATGAAGTTCACGTTCAAATTTTTCTCAACCTTTCTTAGGCATGATTATACGATTACCCCACAGAAAACAGTCTGACTGAATGGACAGCTCATCCTTGCGACGGTTGTAAGGTTTGGTCTCTTCACGCTTCTCCATAGGTATGACAGACCAATCACCACTGAGTACACACTGTTTCGCAACCGACAAAATAGGGTCATGGCTGGTCCAGATCCTAACTTGTTGAGCAGTGACAGGGGGTCCTTCACTCTCAAAAGCATCCATTACTAACAGTAGATCTGCAGATTGAGGCATCTCCATCTCAGTTTTGGGTAAGGATAGACAACTCAGTGCATCGGCACAATTCTCAGTACCAGGTCTATGACGGATGACGTAATCATAGACAGACAATGTCAGCGCCCACCTTTGAATGCGGGATGATGCATTGGTATTAATACCTTTGTTTTCCGCAAACAATGAAATAAGTGGCTTGTGATCCATTTCTAATGAAGACCAAACAGGTACTGGTGCATTTTTTTTACCCCATACGCACAGGCCAAAGCTTCTTTCTCTACCATACTGTAAGCTCTTTCTGCTTTCGACAGACTTCTCGAAGCATACGCAACAGGCTGTAGCTTGCCCGATTCATTTGCTTGAAGTACGTTGCCAACCCCATATGATGAAGCATCACAGGCCAAAAGAAGACGCTTACACGGATCATAATGAACAATCAACTTGTTTGAACATAGCAGGTTCTTGGCTTTCTCAAAGGCTCTATCTTGAGACGCACCCCAGACCCAGTTGTCGCCTTTTCTTAGTAACACATGCAGTGGCTCGAGTAAAGTGCTCAATCTTGGTAAGAAATTACCAAAGTAGCCCAAGGAACGAACGCAGCTCCATCACATTCTGAGGCCTGGGTACATTTTTGATAGCCTCGGTTTTCGAATCAGTGAGCCTGATACCATCAGCAGCAATCTTCCTCCCGAGGAATTTGACTTCAGGTGCCATGAATACACACTTCGAGCGTTTCAGCCTGAGTCCCAAATTGTCCAGACGATGTAGGACTTCTTCAAGATTATTCAGATGTTCAGCAGTGTTGCGACCTGTGACCAGAATGTCATCTTGAAACATGACAGTTCGAGAAACGAACTTCAGTAAACTCTCCATATTCCTCTGAAATATGGCTGCAGCCGAACAAATCCCAAAAGGATACCTGTTGTAGAAGAACAGTCCTTTATGGGTGTTGATGCAGGTGAGTTTCTTCGAAGTGTCAACAAGCTCCTGGGTCATATAGGCCAACGTCAGATCCAGTTTCGTGAACGACTTTCCACCAGCTAGCATGGCGAACAGGTCGTCATCTCTCAGTAACGGATACTGATCCTGTTTCGAAAATCGGTTAATCGTAACCTTGTAGTCTCCACAAATCCTGACATTGCCATCATTCTTCAACACAGGAACAATGGGACTGGCTCACTCATTAAACTCAGCCGGTGATATGATCCCTTCACGTTGGGTCTGTCAAGCTCGATTTCAACTTTCTCCCTCATCATATACAGAACAGACCAAGCTTTGTGATAGATAGGCCTTGTATTGGAGTCCAGGTGAATCTGCACTTAGCTCCTGTAAAATTACCAATGCCCGGTTCAAAGAAAGAAGGAAACTTTTTCAATACTTGAGCACACGAAATATCATCCACCGAGAACAACATATTGACATAATTCCAGTTCAGCTTGATTTTCTCGAGCCAATTCCTGCCGAACAGTGTTGGACCATTACCTGGGATGATCCATAATGGTAGCTCGTGAACCACACCGTCATATGACACCTCGATTGCTGCACTGCCAAGCACCGGTATGAGTTCCTTAGTGTAAGTACGCAACCTGGCATTGAGTGGACTCAGCTTAGTCTGCACGGCCTCAGTGTCCCACAGCTTGTCGAATGTCCTTTGGCTCAATATCAATTGGCTCGCACCCGTGTCCAGCTCCATTGATACAGGCACGCCTTTCAGCTTCACATTAATGACTGTCGGCTGGCTCTTGCTCAGGAACGAATACAGTCCATTCACTTCCTCCTCGGGTTGTGTATCCGGACCATCACTGAACTGGTCCTCATCAACCACGTGGTGAGCCGCACCACGCTTGCTCCATTGTAGACACATCCTGTGAAGATGCCCCACTTTTGAACATCCATTGCATGAGTATTGTCTAAACCAACACTGATGAGGCTGATGATTGCCCTCACAATGCCAACAGGGTGAAATCTGGATCGAACCAGTTGGTGGGCTCTGAACAGCGGCATGTTTCGTGTAAGCAGCCCTGCCCGAAGACCACGGCATCTTGTTTACTCTGACTCGTCGATGATATCTGCCTCAAATTATCATCCATCATCATGCATGCCTGGGCAGTCGCGGTGGCCTTTTTCAAATCAACGTCTCTGCAGCCAACAGCTTCCTGAGGATCGCATCAAGGCTGATGCCTATCACGAAGACATCACGCAACATGGCTTCCAGCATGTTCCCGAACTTACACGGCTCAGCGACAAATCCCGACACGTCCTGGCCCTCAGCACGAACATGCGTGTAGAAACAGTAGCGTGATATGATGATCCCTTCTTGTGGCTTCAGATGGTGACCCACCAACGTACACAATTCCTCGGACCCTTTTTCTGCCGGACGTACAGGCGAGAGAAGATTCTTCATGAGGCCGTAAATGTTCGGACCACAAACGGTGAGGGGAACTGCCCTGCACTTAACTGCGTAGGCCTCTGCCTCCATGCCGTTGGCCACAAAATACTGATCCAGGCGGTCGACAAAATCCAACCAATCCTCGCCCTCCACGAATCTCTCCAGGATTCCAACTATGCCCATTGTGCATGTGAAGGTTCTTAAATTACCTCGTCGCCAATTATAGTGACTCAAGAGTCTGGTTACTGTAAACTCACTCAGGTGCAACCTGATCCATCTTTATTCCAGCCCGAGAGAGCCAGCGTGACAAAGTCACCCAGCTTATATACAGGTGACCAAGCACACATGCCACATGCATACAGCCCGATGACCTCCGACCGCGGCGCCCTCTGGTGTCTGCTGACCCCAGCATTAATACATAACCCTTCTGAATTCCATTTCATCCCTTTCTTTCTGTTTTTACTTACCAAGTCGAGGCATGTATGTTCCGGTAGGGAATCCCTTCCCATTTCAAACATACACTGTCCCATCGAACACTCCCAGGGCAGGCACAGGGGGTTAGATACAGAGTAAATTCCCTCTGCACTGTCCCATCAAACACTCCCAGGGCAGGTACAGCATGGGGTTAGATACAGAGTAAAGCTCCCTCTGCACTGTCCCATCAAACACTCCCAGGGCAGGTACAGGGGGTTAGATACAGAGTAAAGCTCCCTCTACACTTCCCATCAAACACTCCCAGGGCAGGTATAGCATGTGGTTAGATACAGAGTAAAGCTCCCTCTACACTGTCCTATCAAACACTCCCAGGGCAGGTACAGCATGGGGTTAGATACAGAGTAAAGCTCCCTCTACACTTCCCATCAAACACTCCCAGGGCAGGTATAGCATGTGGTTAGATACAGAGTAAAGCTCCCTCTACACTGTCCTATCAAACACTCCCAGGGCAGGTATAGCATGTGGTTGGATACAGGACACAGATTTAAGATCATTGGCAAAAGAACCAGAGAGGGGAATAAGGAAAATATTTTTCACAGTGAGTTGTTGTGATTGGGAACGCTCTGCCTGAAAGGGCGGTGGGAGCAGATTCAATAGTAACTTTCAAACGGGAACTGGATACATACTTGAGAAGGAAAAAATTTGCCGGGCTGTGGGGAAAGAGCGGGAGAGTGGGACTGATTGGATCGCTCTGTCACAAAGCCGGCACAGGCTCGATGGGCCGAATGGTCTCATTCTGTGCTGCATGATGCGATGATTCAAAGGGTTAGACTTTCCATCGGGTTTGTCCCACTGCCGCCCAGTTACCGCCCATATAACCGCTAAGATTTAGTCTAACGCCCATTTTCAATAAAAATGGAAACTGACGCACAATCATTGTCCATTTATCGGCAGCGTAAGTTTCGGCATAAAGTTAACGCCGAGAATTAGCCATATTGTTTTAAAATAATTATGATGTCAGCATTCGTGCCGCACCCAAAACACTGTTTATAGTGGAAACTAACGTCCAGAAAACACTAATGCAAAGTCTAGCCCTAAGTGCTAAATTTCTCCTCTGTGTGGACAGAAGGAGCAGGAGTGGGTCCCCTTTCGACCCCTCGAACAAAAGCTGTAGCTTCAGGCACCCCTGCAATTTTTTCCCGTTGCAGCATTTATCCAAATCCCTTCTGCGGGTCACCAGTGAATCTCCCTCCAGCACCGTTGCTGTGTCATTTCAGTGCAGCTTTCACTGTATACAGCAGCTCACCCAGACCACGGTTATCAGGCCATTGGAGTCCTCGACATAATCGGAAACACATTGATTCTCATACCTTGTTTTCAAATCCCTTCATGGCCTCACCCCTCCCTATCTCTCTAACCTCCTCCAGCCCCACAACCTCCTGAGTTATATCTGCGCCTCCTTCATCGATGAACTTTCATCAGAACTCAAGCACAAGAATCAACCATGGCATGTTGCGCAATTGAATTTAATTCATCTGGCAACGTTGGCAATGTACTGAACTGATTCACTCATGTCCTTCATGGGAAGGGAAATAGCCCTTACATTTACATTGCGCCTTTCACGACTACCAGGGGCAGTACTGAGGGAATGTCGTACAGTCGGAGGGGCAGTGCTGAGGGAGCGCCACATTGTCAGAGGGGCAGTACTGAGGGAGAGCCGCACTGTCGGAGGGGCAGCACTGAGGGAATGTCGTACAGTCGGAGGGGCAGTGCTGAGGGAGCGCCACATTGTCAGAGGGGCAGTACTGAGGGAGAGCCGCACTGTCGGAGGGGCAGTACTGAGGGAGTGCGGCACTGTCGGAGGGGCAGTACTGAGGGGTGCCACATTGTCGGAGGGGCAGTACTGAGGGAGAGCCGCACTGTCGGAGGGGCAGTACTGAGGGAGTGCGGCACTGTCGGAGGGGCAGTACTGAGGGAGTGCTGTACTGTCGGAGGGGCAGTACTGAGGGAGTGCTGTACTGTCGGAGGGGCAGTACTGAGGGAGTGCTGTACTGTCGGAGGGGCAGTACTGAGGTAGTGCCGCACTGTTGGAGGGGCAGTACTGAGGGAGTGCCGCACTATCTGAGGGGCAGTACTGAGGGAGTGCTGCACTGTCGGAGGGGCGGTACTGAGGGAGTGCTGCACTGTCGGAGGGGCGGTACTGAGGGAGTGCTGCACTGTCGGAGGGGCGGTACTGAGGGAGTGCTTCCCGTGGTCTCTCCCACCAAGGGCTCCTGCTGTCCAAATCCCACTCCCGCCCAGATGACGCCCCCATCAGGTTTGTGCGTGACCCTGTCCCACTGCCGCTGGTGAAAACATTGTTTCCACCCGAGGGGTTAAACATCGACTGCCATCGTATTGTTGTTGGGGATTTTTTGGGGTGAGTGAGGACGGAGGTGTCGGGTTAGGGGGAAGGGTGAAAGCAGGCGAGATTGTTTCCCGAAATAACAAGGAACTTACTGCACTGAACCTCCGCTGTGGGGTTCCCCGGGGATAGCTTTGTACAGCAACAGAAGTCACATCTGCTGTGGGTCAAATTGTTGAACCTTTTCCCAGTTTCAACTATTGGAGGGTTTTTTTAATCTTTGCTTATTTCTGTGCACTCGATGGTATTCCACACACCAGTATTTACAAGCTGGATCACATATCTTGCCGAGGCAATCTATGCCTCTGGTTTTACAGGAGCACAAGATGTACACAGGTGGGCAGGTCCTTGCTGCCCTGTTCTTCATCTCATCCCTCCACAATGCCGCAACTCCCACCCGTCCGTTACACCCCCTTCCCTCGCTCTTCAATCAGCCAGTGCCCGGGCCCAACGACAAGCCTCGGCCTCATGTTCTAGCTGTTGGCCAGCATGATACCGGGGCCAAAGGGGTTAAATTATGAGGACAGGTTTCCCAGACTGGCCTTGTGTTCCCTCGGGATTAAGGGCTGATCTAAGCGAGGTGTTTAAGATGCTCGCGAGGAGTTGATGGCTAGATCGAGAGAGACTATTCCCTCCGGTGGGGGCAGTCCAGAACAACGGGGCGTCACCTTAAAATCAGAGCCCGGCCGTTCAGGGGTGATGTCAGGGAGTACTTCTTCATGCAAAGGGCAGTGGGAATCTGGAACTCTCTCCCCCGAAACGCTGTTGATGCCGGGGGTCAGTTGCAAAATGTCAGTCCTGAGATTGAGATATTTTTGTTCGGTGAGGATATCGAGGGACGAAGGCGGGTTGGTGGAGTACATGATGTAATTGAATAATGGAGCAGGCTCGAGGGGCTCAACAGCCTCCTCCCGTTCCTCTGCTTATTCTCGAAGTAAGGAGATGCTTTCTGTCCGATGTTTTCCCTGAACCCGTGTGCCTCTGAAAGTCTTGCTGTGGGGTTGCTCCCGGTTATTGACTGTCTCCTACATCTCCACAGGATCACTCTGGGTCATAGAATCGTAGAAACTTACAGCGCAGAAGGAGACCATTCGGCCCATCGTGTCGACCCATCGTGTCCGCGCTGGCCGACCAAGAGCTACCCAGCCTAATCCCACTTTCCAGCTCTCGGTCCGTAGCCCTGTGGGTTACGGCACTTCAGGTGCACATCCAGGTACTGTTTAAATGTGGTGAGGGTTTCTGCCTCTACCACCCTTTCAGGCCGTGAGTTCCAGACCCCCACCACCCTCTGGGTGAAAACATTTCCCACCAGATCCCCTCTAAACCTTCCCCCAAATACTTTAAATCTATGCCCCCTGGTTGTTGCCCCCTCTGCCAAGGGAAACAGGTCCTTCCTATCCACTCTCTCCAGGCCCCTCATAATTTTATACACCTCAATCAGGTCTCCCCTCAGCCTCCTCTGTTCTAAAGAAAACAACCCCAGCCTATCCAATCTTTCCTCATCGCTAAAATTCTCCAGTCCAGGCAACATCCTGGTAAATCTCTTCTGCACCCTCTCCAGTGAAATCATCTCTTTGTTAGGCCCATGAGCCGAAGTTGACCTTGTGTCTCAACCCAGCCTTTAAAATGTTCCCAAATCATTTGTGAGCGAGAAAGTATGGCTCTCCTCAGTTCATTGAGCTGTTCCACTCAATGATGTCATGGGGAGACCTGATTCAATCGATGATACCATCATTGAAGCAGTCGTTTGGAACAAGAAGGGAGGCGGGGGAGGTGATGGGAGTATTTCAAGGCAATTGCAGTCTGCGGAGACTGCATTTTGATTGGTTGATTGCTACAAAGCTTGATCTGCAGCCAATGCGATCCCAATGCAATGTGAATTATAACCATGGAGGGTTCACACAGCCATTGTAATCTTTCAATACAATGTATTTCTTTCAGTTCAGACAAAATCACAGACAGATGAGAGATTAGCCTCGAAATAATGGGTGCCATGGCTCAGTAAGCAGCTCGCTCGCTCGAAGGTCGTGGGTTCAAGTCCAACTCCAGAGACCAAAGCACATAATCCAGGCCAACACTCCCAGTGCAGTACTGAGGGAGTGCTGCACTGTCGGAGGGGCGGTACTGAGGGAGCGCCGCACTGTCGGAGGGGCAGTACTGAGGGAGCGCTGCACTGTCGGAAGGGCAGTACTGAGGGAGTGCTGCACTGTCGGAGGGGCAGTACTGAGGGAGTGCTGCACTGTCGGAGGGGCAGTACTGAAGGAGCGCCGCAATGTCGGAGGGGCAGTACTGAAGGAGTGCGACACTGTCGGAGGGGCAGTACTGAGGGAGTGCCGCACTTTCGGAGGGGCAGTACTGAGGGAGTGCCGCACTGTCGGAGGGGCAGTACTGAGGGAGTGCTACACTGTTGGAGGGGCAGTACTGAGGGAGCACCGCAATGTCGGAGGGGCAGTACTGAAGGAGTGCGACACTGTCGGAGGGGCAGTACTGAGGGAGTGCCGCACTTTCGGAGGGGCAGTACTGAGGGAGCGCCGCACTGTCGGAGGGGCAGTACTAAGGGAGTGCTACACTGTCGGAGGGGCAGTACTGAGGGAGCGCTGCACTGTCGGAGGGGCAGTACTGAGGGAGTGCTGCACTGTCGGAGGGGCAGTACTGAGGGAGTGCTGCACTGTCGGAGGGGCAGTGCTGAGGGAGCGCCACACTGTCGGAGGTGCGGTACTGAGGGAGCACCGCACTGTCGGAGGGGCAGTACTGAGGGAGCGCCGCACTGTCGGAGGGGCAGTACTGAGGGAGCGCCGCACTATCGGAGGGGCAGTACTGAGGGAGCGCTGCACTGTCGGAGGGGCAGTACTGAGGGAGTGCTGCACTGTCGGAGGGGCAGTACTGAGTGTGTGCTGCACTGTCGGAGGGGCAGTACTGAGGGAGTGCTGCACTGTCGGAGGGGCAGTGCTGAGGGAGCGCCACACTGTCGGAGGGGCGGTACTGAGGGAGCACCACACTGTCGGAGGGGCAGTACTGAGGGAGTGCTGCACTGTCAGAGGGGCAGTACTGAGGGAGCACAGCACTGTCGGAGGGGCAGTACTGAGGGAGTGCTGCACTGTCGGAGGGGCAGTACTGAAGGAGCGCCGCAATGTCAGAGGGGCAGTACTGAAGGAGTGCGACACTGTCGGAGGGGCAGTACTGAGGGAGTGCTACACTGTCAGAGGGGCAGTACTGAGGGAGCGCCGCACTGTGGGAGGTGCCGTCTTTCAGATGAGACGTTAAACCGAGGCCCCCTCTGCTCTCTCAGGTGGACGGAAAAGATCCCCCAGCACTATTATGAAGAAGAGCAGGGGAGTTATCCCTGATGTCCAATATTTACCCCTCAATCACCAGATTATCTGGTCATTATCACATTGCTGTGTGTGGGAGCTTGCTGTGCGCAAATTGGCTGCTGTATTTCCCACATTACAACAGTGACTATACTCCAAAAGTACTTCATTGGCTGTGAAGCGATTTGGGTCATCCTGAGATGGTGAAAGGCGCTATATAAATGCAAGTCTAACTTCCTTTAGCACGCTGCCTAGCTTTTACACCACCCTTCATCGCCTGAGTGACACTTTGTCTGTTTTCAGAGGCAACCGCTGCCCTTGCCCATTTTCATGGATTAGCTTAGACAGTGAGCATGGGTAGACTATTTACCCATGAGAAGCGTCACCACTGATTCTAATCCTCCTCCCGCCTGACACTCACACTTGCCCTTTTCAGAGAGAAACACCTTCATCATCATAGACAGTCCCTCGGAATTGAGGAAGACTTGCTTCCACTCTAAAAGTGAGTTCTCAGGTGACTGAACAGTGCAATACGGGAATTACAGTCTCGGTCACAGGTGGGACAGACAGTGGTTGAGGGTAAGGGAGGGTGGGACTGGTTTGCCGCACGCTCCTTCCGCTGCCTGCGCTTGGTTTCTGCATGCTCTCGGCGACGAGACGCGAGGTGCTCAGCGCCCCCCCGGATGCTCTTCCTCCACTTAGGGCGGTCTTTGGCCAGGGACTCCCAGGTGTCAGTGGGGATGTTGTACTTTATCAGGGAGGAGTTGAGGGTGTCCTTATAACGTTTCCTCTGCCCACCTTTGGCTCGCTTGCCGTGTAGGAGTTCGGAGTCAAGCGCTTGCTTTGGGAGTCTCGTGTCAGGCATGCGGACAATGTGACCCGCCCAGCGGAGGTGGTCGACTGTGGTCAGCACTTTAATGCTGGGGATGTTGGCCTGGGAACCAATGGGAACTTATTCAACCTTCGCCACCTCCAGGCTAGATCCAAGGCCGTACCATCCTACAGTATGCAGACAATGCATGCCCTGCGTCTGTGCACACTCAGAGGCTGAACTCCAAACCATCGTCAGCACCTTCACTGAGGCATATGAAAGCATAGGCCTTACACTAAACATCCGTAATACATAGGTCCTCCACCAACCTGCCCCCGCCACACAGCACTGCCCCCCTGTCATCAAAATCCACGGCGCGGCCTTGGAGAACGTGGACCACTTTCCATACCTCGGGGGCCAACTATCAGCAAGGGCAGGCATCGACGATGAGGTCCAACACCGCCTCCAGTGCGCCAGCACAGCCTTCGGTCGCCTGAGGAATAGAGTGTTTGAAGACCAGGACCTCAAATCTGGCACCAAGCTCATGGTCTACAGGGCTGCACTGATATTCACCTCCTGTATGGCTCCGAGACGTGGATCATGTACAGTAGACACCTCAAGTCGCTGGAGAAGTACCACCAATGCTGCCTCCGCAAGATCCTGCAAATCCCCCGGGAGGACAGATGCAACAACGTCAGCGTTCTCGCTCAGGAGTAAGAAATGCCCGATGGGGTCAGAAGCAAAATGAGTACTTGGTATTATTGGCCTTACTAGCACGAGGCCCCCCTAACTGCATCAGCTAACTCCGCTCAGGCTGGCGATAGATGTCGGTTCAGGAATCAAGGCCTGTCTCTTCACATAACTGATGTCCCTTGTCCCTTCACTCAGACCCAAATCTTATCACGGCCTTGACACAGACCAGGGGCTAGAACCTTCACTTTGTTTGGCCTGCTTAACGGCCACTTAACGCCCATTTTACCGCTGAAATGATGTATAATGCCCAGATACCACCCATTTTGGCAAAAATGGAAACTGGCGGGCATTTTTTGGAGGCTTATCGCCGAACGTAACTTTCCCCATATGCTTAACGGCGAAAAAAAATATTACCGTCCGGCCACTCTTTTGGGGCGGAATCAGCAGATTGGGCGAATTCAACGCCCATAATATCACCCAGCGTTACTTTCCGCACAGAATTAACGCCGAGATTCAATATTAATGCCCGCCCGCTGTTTTTTGTCGTAAAGACCATATTTACCAAAACTAGCGGCCAAGGAGATCGCCCATCGTCACTTTCACAACCTCGCACACATATCGCCCACAATATCGCTCGCCCAAAAAACCGCCCACAAAAAGTGGAACTAACCGGGACGAGTCACAGCGTTATAGACGCCATGTTGTAGATCACATGTCGCTTCCTTTCAAAGGCCTCTGTGCTTCAACATCGGCGGAGTTCGGATGTACTCTGGAGGTTTTTGGAGTTGATGTGAACATCTGTTAAAACATCTTGACCACACTGTGACCAATTGGAATTGAAGAGGTGTGTTCGTCAGGACATTCCTCGTTTATGACCAATCGGTGGAAAACAGAGAGCTACTGCAATGGGACTTGTCCTTTCTCACCCTCTGTTGGTGACCAATTACATGTAGCAGATTCGACATCACCGAAGGAACGCTCCACTGCATTATGTGCCCAGTGTACGAAGTGACAGACAGATGAGGAGGACCAGACGTTACACCCCCTGCAAGTACAAGAAGAAGTATTCTTACCTCGACTTGCCTGACACCACCTGCCTTCAGAGACTGCACTTCCACAAAGAGGTTATCACTGAGGTATGCCAGCTGATAAGGAGAGATCTGCAGCCTGCCAGCCCCATCAGTACTGCACTGTCCGTCAAGGTCAAAGTCACCACGGCACTGTCGTTCTATGCCTCGGGTTCTTTTCAGGCCACAGCTGGCGACATTTGCGGACTTTCTCAGCATGCCACACATCGCTGCATTAGACAGGTCACTGAAGCCCTGTCCACACACAGGAGGGACTTGATCAGCTTCCCTATGACCAGGGAGGCACAGAGTGAGAGGGCTTAGGATTCTCCAGAATTGCAAACTTCCCCAAGGTGCAGGGAGCAATAGACTGTACGCACATCGCGATGTGGGCACCTTTTCAGGGTGCTGAGGTTTTCAGGAACCACAAGGGATTCCACTCCCTGAATGTGCAACTCGTTGTCGACCACCAGCAAATTATACTGGCAGTGAATGCTCAATTTCCGGGCAGCATCCATGATGCTCACATCCTGCGTGAGAGCACTGTATCTGACTTGTTTAACAATCAGCCACAAGGTCAATGCTGGATGCTTGGTGACAAAGGATATGGCCTCGCCACATGGCTGATGACACCCCTGCGTGACACCCACACCGAAGCTGAGAGGCGATACAACGAGAGCCACAGAGCAACTCACAATATCGTGGGGAAAACCATTGGAGTGCTGAAGCAGTGCTTTAGATGTCTGGACCACTCAGGAGGCGAGCTCCAATACCACCCTGAGCAGGTAGCTCAATTCGTGGTGGTGTGCTCCATGCTGCACAACTTGGCTATCAGGAGGGGACAAGAATTGCCTGATGAGTCTGACAGTCCACCTCAGCAGAGAGAGGAAGAGGAGGATGAGGAGGTGGACGCTGACATCGGTCCAGACAATCAGGCTGACACTGAACCCATGCCCCCGCCTCCCTGCAGACCGCATGTAAAGCCCCATGGTGGCATGATAGCTGCAAGAGCCTTACGTCAGGAGCTCATCAATGATCGCTTTGCCTGAAAGAACATTGGTGTTATTTACAAGGCTGACACACTGCTGGGTGTGCAGGTGATACATCAATGGTGGGCATCACCTTGGTGACAGTTAAAGGTTACGTTGATTGAAGTTAAGTGTGATTATACCCTTTGATGTAAAGGAATCACCAGTGTGTAAGGGTGCAGCTATCTGAGCCAATGTGCTACAAGGTTTTGTTAAATAAAAAACATTTAAACCTATCATTAGTCTGAAATCGTCAGTATTTCTGTACAAACCAACCCTCCCCCCCCACCCACCCACCCCGCTTCTCCTCCCCACCTCTGCCCCTTCCCC
This sequence comes from Pristiophorus japonicus, assembly GCF_044704955.1. Lineage (NCBI taxonomy): Eukaryota > Metazoa > Chordata > Chondrichthyes > Pristiophoridae > Pristiophorus > Pristiophorus japonicus. Next base: position 190,448,011 of record NC_091989.1, read on the forward strand.
TTCCTCTCCTGACTCCAAGCTGCCTGGCCGAGGAGCTCTTCAGACGATGCTTCATTGGAGGGGGGGGGTGGGGGTGATGGCCGAACCGCTGCTTGGATGGATACGGGAGAGGATGGTCCCGAGGTGGGAACGTGCTCTGAGCCAGAAGCAAGATGTTGCTGCTGGCTCTCAATTGTCATTGGCAATGGGGGGGTGGCATCTTGGGGTTCAGTGCCACGCTCCGGGACCACTGGGAGCTCTCTGCCACCAGTGTTCCTGACCACCAGCTCCAGGGCCTCCTCCATCCCTTCCATTTTATATGTTATTTTGTTGGAGAAAAATTTAATGGCAACTATGTTCTTGGTGCTTAGTGGGCTTTTTTCTGCTGGTGAATCTCCCTCGTGCCTCCCACTACAGCCAGACAAGCACACACCACAGCCACACACGCTTTAAGTGCCTCTGAGCTCCCTCTGTCTCTGTCTCCTCTTCTGCGCATGTCATGATGACCGTTGACCTCCTGAATCGCGGGAATTGACCGGTGCCATGCCGTTGCTAAGAACGGTCACACTTTACGGCAGAAGGTCAAAAAAATTTAAAGCTATCGCCCATTTTATATCGCTTGCGGTAACGCCCAATTTCAAAAATGGAGACTAGGTGGTTTGAGAATGGGCGAGAAGCTGGCGATCTGAAAACCCTTTTTTACCGCCCACGCTGGAAATATCGCCCATTTGGGCAAAAACCACAAAAGTGGAGGTTCTAGCCCCAGGACGCAAGAGTTGGGGTTGAAGCCCAGGCTCTGCTAGATTTGGATGGTTCTGGCGATGGATCCTGGGTCCTTGCTGATCCAGGCGGCTCAGTACCACACTGGACATGCAATTCCCCTTCCAGTATTTACCCAATTCCCTTTTGAAAGTTACTATTGAATCTGCTCCCACCGACCTTTCTGGCAGCGCGTTCCAGATCAGAACAACTTGCTGCATAAAGAAAGTTCTCCTCCTCTCCCCCCCTCGTTCTTTTGCTAATTATCTTAAATTTGTGCCCTCTGGTTATTGTTTCTCCTGCCAGTGGCAATAGTTTCTCTCTATTTACTCTTTCAAAACCCCTCGTGATTTTGAACCTCTATCTCTCCTGAACCTTCTCTGCTGCAAGGAAAACAATCTCAGTTTCTCCAATCTCTCCATGGAACTGAAGTCCCTCATCCTTGGTGTCAGTCTCTATCTCTCAGATCCAGATCTTATCGCGGCCTTGACACAGACATGGATGCAAGAGTTGGGGTTGAAGCCCAGGTTGTTCTGGAGATAGATCCTGGGTCCTTGCTGATCCGGGTGGCTCACCACACTGGACATGCAATTCCCCTTCCAGTATTTACCCAACTCCCTTTCGAAAGTTACTATTGAATCTGCTCCCACCGACCTTTCAAGCAGCGCGTTCCAGATCACAGCAACTCACTGCGTAAAAACATTGTCTGAGTGATCTCAGCTTTCTGCGGGGCCCTGATGTCTAAGGTCAGTTTCAGCAGTGGTGAAACAAACCTTGCTGAGTGGATTGTCACTGCACATATCAAAGGATAGTTCTTCGTATCTTGAATCACCTTTTATTTAAATCACATCGCTAATTACATGGGACAGCTCGGGGCTGAACAGAAAAAGATCATTTTCATAAAGGTTGACTAAAAATAACTTGACTGAGGAGATCCAAGATTGGCTCGTTGGCCGTATGCCTGAACAGGCTGGGTCTCTTTTTTCTCGAGAAATGAGTAGGATGAGGGCTGATCTGACAGAGGCCTGTAACATTACGAAGGGGATTCGACAGGGTAGACGTAGAGAAGATGTTCCCACTTGTGGGCATGACCAGAACTAGAGGCCATCAAGGTAGTCACTCATAAATCCAACAGAGAATTCAGGAAAAACTTGTTACTCAGAAAATGGTGAGAATGTGGAACTCGCTACCACAGGGAGTGGCTGAGTCGAAAACATAGATATGTTTAAAGAAAGAAAGACTTGGATTTATATAGCGCCTTTCATTACCACCGGACGTCTCAAAGTGCTTTACAGCCAATGAAGTACTTTTGGAGTGCGGTCACTGTTGTTATGTAAGAAATGCAGCAGCCAATTTGTGCTCAGCAAGCTCCCACACACAGCAATGTGATAATGACCAGATAATCTGTTTTTCTGTTATGTTGATTGTGGGATAAATTTTTGCCAGGACACCGGGAAGAACTCCCCTGCTCGTCTTTGAAATAGTGCCATGGGATCTTTTATGTCCACGTAAGAGATCAGACGGGCCCTCGGTTTAATGTCTCATCTGAAAGACGGCACCTCCGACAGTGCAGCGCTCCCTCAGCACTGCACTGGGAGTGTCAGCCTAGATTTGTTTGTGTGATCAAGTCCCTGGAGTGGAACTTTGAACCCACAACCTTCTGACTCAGAGTGCTACCCACTGAGCCACAGCTGACACCGTGGAAGCTAGACGAATACCTGAGGGAGAAAGGAATAAGAGGATCTGCTGATAGGGGAAGATGAAGTATGGGTGGGAGGAGGTTCGAGTGGAGCATAAACCTGTTGGGCCAAATGGCCCATTTCTATGCTGTAAAAACGATATAATCATATGGCCCAAAAATTACTGTCAAAGGAAAACTGGCCATTGTTTATGCACAAAAGGTACAAAAAAACTCCAACGAGGGGCAGATGCGTGATTAAACGCGGAATAAGGAAAGTTGGTGACGGAGATGTCGTTAGCTTCGAGAATATGGCATCCCAATGGCTGGTGGAAGGCTCCAGCAGTTTTTTTCTTCACATTTTTCTGCGATTAACTGTGCTTGCAAACTGCTCCAAGATGGCTGCAACCGGATTGACCGTTTTTGGTGACCCACAAGGCTGTGCGGATTCAAAAGACTTTCTCGTGAGTTCTAACTTCTCACAGCTGCAAAAGACATGTCTGGGAGCTGTGGAAAAATACTGTCCAGGAGATAAGAGAATGAAAGACCAATTCATCGTGGGAGAGGATGCCTTTGTTTTAAACCTAGACAATTGCATGCACCGTGGGCAGGCATCCAGAAAAACAGTATAAGGTGGCTACAACTCGTGAGGTCAAGAGATTGGTAACCTGGTCAGTTACAAAGGGAATCACGGGGTTAATTTTTGATCATTGACCACGGCTGGAATTAACCCTGTGTGTGAGTGCCTTTGCTTTGTATTAATCACTTAGGGGACTGTTATAAGGTACTTTAATGGGACAGGTTGGTGCGGCTAATAATTAGAAATGATTGTGCATTTGATGCTATTGTGATTGCTTGTATTTCTTTTCATTATTCTAAATAAAGAGAACCACTGGATAGGGGTGAGTGACGAACCATCCTGTGCCTGTATTATTTAGTCTCACAAGTCCGAACCCTGAAAGTGTAGAGTCAAGACCTAAATCGTACACTCTAACATAAGAACATAAGAACATAAAAATTAGGAACAGGAGTAGGCCATCTAGCCCCTCGGGCCTGCTCCGCCATTCAACAAGATCATGGCTGATCTGGCCGTGGACTCAGCTCCACTTACCCGCCCGCTCCCCATAACCCTTAATTCCCTTATTGGTTAAAAATCTATCTATCTGTGACTTGAATACATTCAATGAGCTAGCCTCAACTGTTTCCTTGGGCAGAGAATTCCACAGATTCACAACCCTCTGGGAGAAGAAATTCCTTCTCAACTCGGTTTTAAATTGGCTCCCCCGTATTTTGAGGCTGTGCCCCCTAGTTCTAGTCTCCCCGACCAGTGGAAACAACCTCTCTGCCTCTATCTTGTCTATCCCTTTTATTATTTTAAATGTTTCTATAAGATCTCCCCTCATCCTTCTGAACTCCAACGAGTAAAGACCCAGTCTACTCAATCTATCATTATAAGGTAACCCCTCTATCTCCGGAATCAGCCTAGTGAATCGTCTCTGTAACCCCTCCAAAGCTAGTATATCCTTCCTGAAGTAAGATGACCAAAACTGCACGCAGTACTCCAGGTGCGGCCTCACCAATACCCTAAACAGTTGCAGAAGGACCTCCCTGCTTTTGTACTCCATCCCTCTCGCAATGAAGGCCAACATTCCATTCGCCTTCCTGATTCCCTGCTGCACCTGCAAACTAACTTTTTGGGATTCATGTACAAGGACTCCCAGGTCCCTTTGCACCGCAGCATGTTGTAATTTCTCCCCATTCAAATAATATTCCTTTTTACTGTTTTTTTTTCCAAGGTGGATGATCTCACATTTTCCGACATTGTATTCCATCTGCCAAACCTTAGCCCATTCGCTTAACCTATCCAAATCTCCTTGTAGCCTCTCTGTGTCCTCTACACAACCCGCTTTCCCACTAATCTTTGTGTCATCTGCAAATTTTGTTACACTACACTCTGTCCCCTCTTCCAGGTCATCTATGTATATTGTAAACAGTTGTGGTCCCAGCACCGATCCCTGTGGCACACCACTAACCACCGATTTCCAACCCGAAAAGGACCCATTTATCCCGACTCTCTGCTTTCTGTTAGCTAGCCAATTCTCTATCTATGCTAATACATTTCCTCTGACTCCGCGTACCTTTATCTTCTGCAGTAACCTTTTGTGTGACATCTTATTGAATGCCTTTTGGAAATCTAAATACAACATATCCATCGGTACACCTCTATCCACCATGCTCGTTATATCCTCAAAGAATTCCAGTAAATTAGTTAAACATGATTTCCCCTTCATGAATCCATGTTGCGTCTGCTTATCTAGATGTCCCGCTATTTCTTCCTTAATGATAGCTTCAAGCATTTTCCCCACTACAGATGTTAAACTATAGTTACCTGCCTTTTGTCTGCCCCTTTTTTTAAACAGAGGCGTTACATTAGCTGCTTTCCAATCCGCTGGTACCTCCCCAGAGTCCAGAGAATTTTGGTAGATTATAACGAATGCATCTGCTATAACTTCCGCCATCTCTTTTAATACCCTGGGATGCATTTCATCAGGACCAGGGGACTTGTCTACCTTGAGTCTCATTAGCCTGTCCAGCACTACCCCCCTAGTGATAGTGATTGTCTCAAGGTCCTCCCTTCCCACATTCCCATGACCAGCAATTTTTGACATGGTTTCTGTGTCTTCCACTGTGAAGACCGAAGCAAAATAATTGTTTAAGGTCTCAGCCATTTCCACATTTCCCATTATTAAATCCCCCTTCTCATCTTCTAAGGGACCAACACCTGTTTTATTAATATAAGTCCTGACTCTATATAATGGAAAGAAAAGACATATATCTTACAGGCTAAAACCTGTCTTAATTAAGGCAAGTCTTACATTGGTTTCCCATTCAAATGCAGTTCCTGTACTTGAACGGTAGATACGAACTATCCTTGCCATAGAAAGTTAAGTCTTGTCCATCTCAATTTAAGTTCCCTTTTAACAGCGTTAAATGCTTGGTCAACTCAAAGGAGGAGAGAGAGGCGGAGAGGTTTAAGGAGGGAGTTCCAGAGCTTGGGGCCCAGGCAGCGATGGTGGAGCGATTATAATCAGGGATGGTCAAGAGGCCAGAGTTGGAGGAGCTCAAGGATCTCGGGGGGTTGTGGGGCTGGAGGAGGTTACAGAGATAGGGAGGGGCGAGGGCCATGGAGGGTTTCGAAAACAAGGATGAGAATTTTTAAATCGAGGCATTGCCGGACTGGGACGATCTGCGAGCACCAAGGGAGATGAATTTGTCGATGTCCTACATTCCCTCCAATGTGGTACCACTTACCTTCCTGTGAGGGTCTCAGACCCTGTCGAGGGATTATAGGTGGTCTATTCCCTGAGCGCTGAGGCACTTTCTCCCCTTTAGGTGCCTGCCCGCCTCCTCTGATGATGCAGCCCTGGTCCACTGACGTCAGGATGTGGGTCTTTTCCCAGAGAATAGACGATCTTTGGAACAAGCTGACGTTCCATGTGGTGGATGCAGACTCGCTGAATTCCTTCGAGCGAAAGCTGGATTTGTTTTTGGATGCGGTGGAGATCACCTTTTACAGACGGTAGGTACAGTAGGGAATTCAAGGCCAGAGTGATCTCCTGGTCTAGATTCGATCGCCTGGACGGGTCGGAGAAGAATTTGCCAGGTTTTTCTATTCCCGAATCTCCCAGGAGATCACACGGTTTTGGGTGGGATGGAGCATACGTGTTGTGATACACAGGGTATCGCAGCTGTGTGGGACGGGCTCAATGGCCCAGATGGTCTTTGCCTGTCCGTCATTGTTCGTATGTTCACACAGCACCATCGGGCATGTGCAGCCAGACCCCGGAAAGGCCCATCCTGGTGCCAGGATATGGGTTGGGGTTGGGGCACAGTCGGAGGATCGACGAGTGGAGAATCCTGCCCTGATTGTACTCCACATCAGTTTGTGGAACCTTGCTGTGCACAAATTGGCTCCCACGTTTCCCAAACACCAAACCGTCTGCTCTCTCAGCTGGACCTAAAAGATCCCAGGGCACTATTTCGAAGGAGAGCAGGGGAGTTATCCCCAGTGTCCTTGGGCCAATATTTATCCCTCAACCAACATCACTAAAACAGATTATCTGGTCATTATCACATTGCTGTTTGTTGGATCTGGCTGTGCGCAAATTGGCTGCTGCGTTTCCCTAAGGTTACAACACTTCAAAAAGTACTTCATTGGCTGCAAAGTGCTTCAGGTCGTCCTGAGGTTGTGAAAGGCGCTATCACAATGCAGGTTCCTGATTGACTTCAGTCTCCACTGGGCTCCACCAGCCCCACAATCCGTCGAGATCTCTGGGCTCCTCCAACTCTGGCCTCGTGCCCGTTCCCGTGGCGTCCGTATTGAGGGTGCTGGAGAGTCAGTATGTCGGATGACCACAGGACTGGACTTGGCCGTGGAGTTCGGCATGATCTATATAAAACACTGGTTAGGTCGCAGCTGGAGTACTGCGTGCAGTTCTGACGATCTGTCTAAAACATTAGTTAGGCCACAGCTGGAGTACTGCGTGCAGTTCTGGTCACCGCATTACAGGAAAGATGTGATTGCACTGGAGAGGGTACAAAGGAGATTTACCAGGATGTTGCCAGGACTGGAGAACTTTAGCTATGAGGAAAGATTGGATAGGCTGGGGTTGTTTTCTTTGGAACAGAGGAGGCTGAGGGGAGATTTAATTGAGGTGTATAAAATTATGAGGGGCCTGGATAGAGTGGATAGGACGGACCTATTTCCCTTAGCAGAGAGGTCAACAACCAGGGGGCAGAAATTGAAAGTAATTGGGGGGAGGTTTAGAGGGGATTTGAGGAAAATGTCTTCACCCAGCGAGGAGGTGGTGGGGGTTTGGAACTCACTGCCTGAAAGGGTGGTAGAGGCAGAAACCCTCACCACATTTAAATAGGACCTGGATGTGCACCTGAAGTGCTGTAACCTACAGGGCTACGGACCCAGAGCTGGAAAGTGGGATTAGGCTGGGTAGCTCTTGGTCGGCCGGCGCAGACACGATGGGCCGAATGGCCTCCTGTTGTGTCATAATTTTCGATGATTCTATGATGAAATTGCACCCCCCACAACAAGGAGCCCACACATAGAATGGGTAAATAGGCATGGTAGCAAAGGGGTGGTTAATGAACAGTGCCCAGTCAGAACCCAGAGCTGGTGGGGCGGGGGAAGAGACAAACAGAATCTCTTTATTTTTAGAAAGCTCTGAAGCAGGATTTTTTTTGTGTAACACTGAGGGAGTGGTGGGGATGGGGGGAAGGGAGGGGGGGAAGAGAGAGATTAATTCTGTATTTATACAGAAAACAAAGTTAATCAAACCCGCATGTCTTTAGCTCATTCATAAGAGAATTCTCTTGAACCGCAGGCAATTCAAACCGGTTCCAGTGTCTGCTTTCATTCTGCTCATGTCACAGAATACTGTCGGAATTCCAAGCTGTTCCTTTTCCTGTGGCCTGTTCTCCAATTTCTGTTAATTTATAACAAATGTTACCAGCTCGTTGACCGGCAGGTAATTAACATTTTTTTCCCCCGATCTTAACTTAAGCCACCTGGCCCGCCATTATCTTTGCGCAGGCAGGAAGAGGGAGGGGGAAGAAATCGAAGAGAGAAAGCAGGACAAACACATGCCAAGTGTCAGTGAGCCTGAAGCCTTCCTTTACACACCAACGCTACGGACCTTGGCTGTCAGAATCGCTGATGGAGCATTCTTCCCATTCTTCAAAAAAAACATACCCTGGTTAAGTTGATTTTACAATGCTTGTGTTAACATTTCTGATTCTGAGGGGGATTGACAGGGTAGATACTGAGAGGATGTTTCCCCCGGGCCGGAGAGTCTAGAACCAGGGGTCACAGTCTCAGGATAAGGGGTCGGCCATTTAGGACTGAGATGAGGAGGAATTTCTTCCCTCAGAGGGTGGTGAATCTTTGGGATTCTCTGCCCCAGAGGGCTGTGGAGGCTCAGTCATTGAGTATATTCATGACAGAAAGTCTTGCATTTTTTATACAATATCTTTCACAACCACCAGACGTCCCAAAGCGCTTTACAGCCAATGAAGTACTTTTGGAGTGTAGTCACTGTTGCAATGTGGGAAACGCAGCAGTCAATTAGCGCACAGCAAGCTCCCACAAACAGCAACGTGATAATGACCAGATAATCTGTTTTTCCGCTATGTTGATTGAGGGATAAATATTGGCCCCAGGACACCGGGGAGAACTCCCCTGCTCTTCTTCGAAATAGTGCCATGGGATCTTCTATGCCCACCTGAGAGCAGACAGGGTCTCGGTTTAACATCTCCTCTGAAAGTGCGGCACTCCCTCAGCACTGCACTGGAGTGTCAGCCTAGAATGATGTGTTCCAAGTTCCTTCTGCTTCTGACTCAGAGGCGAGTGTGTTGCCCACTGAGCCACAGCTGACACAGCCTTCAAGGCTGAGATTGTTACATTTTTGAGATGAAGTCGGGGGAAGCAAGGCATCTGGAGATCGGGCGGGAAGGTGGAGTTAGGGTCGAAGATCAGCCATGATCTTATTGAATGGCGGAGCAGGCTCGAGGGGCCGAATGGCCGACTCCTGCTCCCAATTCTTATGTTCTGATGTTCCTGAGCAGGGTAAGAAAACCTCGGTGCACCACTCCGCTCACTTTACTTCTGCTAATGGCGGCTGGCTGTACTGGGCCTCATTGTGTTGGAAAAAGCACAGTCAGCAACAACAACATCAACAACCTGTATTTATATAACGCCTTTAATGTAGTGAAGCGTCCCAGGGCGCTTCACAGGGGTGTTAAGCGCAAAATATTTGACACCGAGCCGCATACGGAGAAATCAGGGCAGGTGACCAAAAGCTCGGTCAAGGAGCATTTTGAAGGAGGAAAGAGAGGTAGAGAGGAGGAGAGGTTTAGGGAGGGAGTTCCAGAGCTTGGGGCCCAGGCAACAGAAGGCACGGCCACCGATGGTGGAGCGATTATAATCAGGGATGGTCAGGGGGGCAGAATTAGAGGAGCGCAGACATCTCGGGGGGTTGTGGGGCTGGAGGAGATTACAGGGATAGGGAGGGGCGAGGCCATGGAGGGATTTGAAAACAAGGATGAGAATTTTGAAATCGAGGCGTTGCTTAACTGGAAGCCAAAGTAGGTCAGTGAGCACAGGGGGTGATGGGTAAGCGGGACTCGGTGCGAGTTAGGACACGGGACAGTGAGCACAGTGGGTGATGGGTGAGCGGGACTTGGTGCGAGTTAGGATACGGGTCAGTGAGCACAGGGGATGATGGGTGAGCGGGACTCGGTGCGAGTTAGGACACGGGGCAGTGAGCACAGGAGGTGATGGGTGAGCAGGACTCAGTGCGAGTTAGGACATGGGGCAGCGAGCACAGGGGTGATGGGTGAGCGGGACTTGGTGCGAGTTAGGACACTGGGGCAGCCGAGTTTTGGATCACCTCTAGTTTACGAAGGGTGGACTGTGGGAGGCCAGCAAGGAGTGCGTTGGAATAGTCAAATCTAGAGGTAACAAAGGCAGGGATGAAGGTTTCAACAGCGGATGAGCTGAGGCAAGGGTGGAGACGGGCGATGTTACAGATGTGGTAATAAGCGGTCTTAGTTATGCTGAGGAAAAGTCAGAGGGTCAGTACTGAGGAAGCACTGCAGTGTCGGAGGGGCAGTACTGAGGGAACGCTGCACTGTCGGAGGGGCAGTACTGAGGGAGTGCTGCACTGTCGGAGGGGCAGTACTGAGGGAACACTGCACTGTTGGAGGGTCAGTACTGAGGGAGCGCTGCACTGTCGGAGGGGCAGTGCTGAGGGAGTGCCGCATTGTCATTGAGTCAGTACTGAGGGAGTGCCGCATTTTCGGAGGGGCGGTGCTAAGAGAGCGCTGCACTGTCGGAGGAGCAGAACTGAGGGAGCGTCGCACTGTCGCAGGATCAGTACTGAGGGAGTGCTGCACTGTCGGAGGGGCAGTACTGAGGGAGCGCCGCATTGTGGGTGGGGCAGTACTGAGGGAGCGCTGCACTGTCGGAGGGGCAGTACTGAGGGAGCGCCGCATTGTGGGTGGGGCAGTACTGAGGGAGCGCTGCACTGTCGGAGGGGCAGTACTGAGGGAGTGCTGCACTGTTGGAGAGCACAGTACACTGTTGGAGAGGCAGTACTGAGGGAGCGCCGCACTGTCGGAGGGGCAGTACTGAGGGAGCGCCGCACTGTCGGAGGGGCAGTACTGAGGGAGCGCCGCACTGTCGGAGGGGCAGTACTGAGGGAGCGCCGCACTGTCGGAGATTCTGTCTTTCCGATCAGACGTTAAACCGAGGCCCCGTCTGCCCTCTCAGGTGGATGTAAAAGATCCCGTGGGACTATTTGAAAGAAGAGCGGGGGAGTTATTCCCTCAGTCCTAGGCCGATATCTATCCCTCAATCAATATTACTAAAAAAACAGCTTACCTGGTCATTATCACATTGCTGTTTGTGGCATCGTGCTGCTTCCTGCTTGACAACAATGACTCCATTTCCACAGTCGTTCATTGGCTGTAAAGTAATTTGGGAAGTCTTGAAAGGCGTTGTTTAAATGCAAGTCTTTCTTTCAAGCCCAGTGTGGACATTGTGGCCTGGGGATATCTCCTTCACACACAGCGGTTCCTCACAGCGGGGGAGGCTGTTACTGATAAGCATCTGAAAGGGAATCTCCACCATCCGCTGATCAACAGAAGCCAGAAGTGAGGGTCGGTGTTAATCTCCCTGACTCTGTACCGCACAGAGAAAGACCAGCTCAGTGCCATTAGCCTCTCTTGTCTCCGTGGTCCTTCATACATTGGGAGAGGGGCGGGGGTGCTTTCACATCGATCTTTGGCAGGATTTGCACATTCAGCAACCCTTAACCACTCAAAGCCAACGCAAGGATGAGTCAGTATTCAGACTTCAACCTGACCACCCACAGGCTTCCATTGCGGGGAATCGCTTCATTATAAAGTCGCACCAACAACTGGCACCCTGCACTACAGTTAATTATCATCATCACAGGCTGTCCCTCGCAATCGAGGAAGACTTGCTTCCACTCTAAAAGTGAGTTCTCAGGTGGCTGAACAGTCCAATACGAGAGCCACAGTCTCTGTCACAGGTGGGACAGACAGCGGTTGAGGGAAGGGGAGGGTGGGACTGGTTTGCCGCACGCTCCTTCCGCTGCCTGTGCTTGGTTTCTGCACGCTCTCGGCGACGAGACTCGAGGTGCTCAGCGCCCTCCCGGATGCTCTTCCTCCACTTAGGGCGGTCTTTGGCCAGGGACTCCCAGGTGTCGGTGGGGATGTTGCACTTTATCAGGGAGGCTTTGAGGGTGTCCTTGTAACGTTTCCTCTGCCCACCTGGGGCTCGCTTGCTGTGAAGGAGTTCCGAGTCGAGCACTTGCTTTGGGAGTCTCATGTCTGGCATGCGAACGATGTGGCCTGCCCAGACGAGCTGATAGAGTGTGGTCAGTACTTCGATGCTGGGGATGTTGGCCTGAACAGTTATTACCCGCTGAGGGGACTGTGCGGGTCGATTGAATTTGAAAAATGCAGATCTTCGTGAAAACCCTAACGGGAAAAACAGTAACCCTCAAGGTTGAATCCCTTGGATACGGTTGAAAATGTAAATGCTAAGATTCAGGACAAGGAAGGTATTCCCCCTGATCAACAGAAACTGATCTTTGCTGAGCAACAGTTGGAGGATGGCCGTACTCTCTCTGGTTACAACGTCCAGAAGGAGTCAACTCTACACCTCGTCCTGGGGCTGCATGGCACTGCTCAGAAGAGGAAGAAAATGTCTTACACAACCCCAATGAAGAACCAGCATAAGAGGGAGAAGGTCAAGCTTGCTGTCGTAAATATGACAAGGTTAAAATAGAAACATAGAAAATTGGTGCAGGAGTAGGCCATTCGGCCCTTCTAGCCTGCACCACCATTCAATGAGTTCATGGCTGAACATGCAACTTCAGTACCCCATTCCTGCTTTCTCGCCATACCCCTTGATCCCCCGAGTAGTAAGGACTACATTTAACTCCTTTTTGAATATATTTAGTGAATTGGCCTCAACAACTTTCTGTGGTAGAGAATTCCACAGGTTCACCACTCTCTGGGTGAAGAAGTCTCTCCTTATTTCGGTCCTAAATGGCTTACCCCTTATCCTTAGACTGTGTCCCCTGGTTCTGGACTTCCCCAACATTAATAAGAACATAAGAACATAAGAACATAAGAATTAGGAACAGGAGTAGACCATCTAGCCCCTCGAGCCTGCTCCGCCATTCAACAAGATCATGGCTGATCTGGCCGTGGACTCAGCTCCACTTACCCGCCCGCTCCCCGTAACCCTTAATTCCCTTATTGGTTAAAAATCTATCTATCTGTGATTTGAATATATTCAATGAGCTAGCCTCAACTGCTTCCTTGGGCAGAGAATTCCACAGATTCACAACCCTCTGGGAGAAGAAATTCCTTCTCAACTCGGTTTTAAATTGGCTCCCCCGTATTTTGAGGCTATGCCCCCTAGTTCTAGTCTCCCCGATCAGTGGAAACAACCTCTCTGCCTCTATCTTGTCTATCCCTTTCATTATTTTAAATGTTTCCATAAGATCACCCCTCATCCCTCCGAACTCCAACGAGTAAAGACCCAGTCTACTCAATCCACCACCACAAGGTTGATGGACATGGGAAAAGCTATCGTCTATGACGCGAGAGTCCATCCGAGGGGTGTGGTGCTGGAGTGGGCATGGTCAGTCACTTCAACAGGCAATACTGTGGGCAGTGCTGTCTGACACACTGCTACAACAAGGCTGAAGATGCATAATTATGTAGATTTAAATAAACTATGAAGGAAAATGAAAAAAAAAACCTTCAATAATATCCGGGGGGGGGGTGGTGAGGGGAAGAGTGAGTGAGATAAGATGGAATGGACCTTTTTTGATGGACCAATGAAGGCTGACCCAGGGACACCAAACAACAATCGTTACCACCTTTTTTAGGACATCACCAATATAGGAGAGAAACACATGATCCAATCAAACTGAAAGATACCAAGATGAGCAACAAAGTCCCAATGAGGGGCTTCAGTTACCGGGGTAGACTGGGGAAGCCAGGCTTGTTCTCCTTGGAGCAGAGAAGGTTGAGAGGAGATTTGATAGAGATATCCAAAATCATGAAGGATTTTAATAAATGTTCTTATGTTTCTTCTGGCAGGAGGGTGGGTAACCAGAGGGCACAGATTGAAGGTAATTTGCAAAAGAGCCAGAGGGGGAGATGAGGGAACTTTTTTTTTATGCCTGAAAGGGCAGTGGGAGCAGGTCGAGTGAGGTCAGAGCTTCGATGCTGGGGATGTTGGCCTGATCAAGAACACTGACACTGATGTGTCTGTCCTCCCGGGGGATTTGCAGGATCTTGCGGAGACATCGTTGGTGGTACTTCTCCAGCGCTTTGAAATGTCTGCTGTATATGGTCCACGTCTCTGAGCCATACAGGAGGGTGGGTATCAGGGCTGCCCTGTAGACCATGAGCTTGGTGCCAGATTTGAGGGCCTGGTCTTCAAACACTCTCTTCCTCAGGTGACCGAAGGCTGCGCTGGTACACTGGAGGCGGTGTTGGACCTCGTCATCGATGCCTGCCCTTGCTGATAGTAGGCTCCCGAGGTATGGAAAGTGGTCCACGTTGTCCAAGGCTGCGCCGTGGATTTTGATGACCGGAGGGCAGTGCTGTGTGGAGGGGTCAGGTTGGTGGAGGACTTTTGTCCGTGTCTACCAGAATCGAATCACACTCGACCAGCTCCGTTGGCGGGCCACATCGTAAACATGCCCAACACGAGACTCCCAAAGCAAGTGCTCTACCTGGAACTCCTACACAGCAGGCGAGCCCCAGGTGGGCAGAGGAAACGTTTAAAAGACATCCTCAAAGCCTCCCTGATAAAATGCAACATCCCCACCGACACCTGGGAGTCCCTGGCCAAAGACCGCCCTAAGTGGAGGAAGTGCATCCGGGAGGGCGCTGAGCACCTCGAGTCTCGTCGCCGAGAGCATGCAGAAATCAAGCGCAGGCAGCGGAAGGAGCGTGCGGCAAACCAGTCCCACCCTCCCCTTCCCTCAACCACTGTCTGTCCCACCTGTGACAGAGACTGTGGCTCCCGTATTGGTCTGTTCAGTCACCTGGGAACTCACTTTTAGAGTGGAAGCAAGTCTTCCTCGATTCCGAGGGACTGCCGATGATGATGGTGATGGAAGCAGATTCAATAGTAACTTTCAAAAGGGAAATAGGAGGGGAGTAGGACTCATTGGGTAATCTTTCAAAGAGCCGGTACAATGGGCTCCTTCAATGCTGAATCTTTATTTTAATCAATCATGGATGTGGCAAGGGCCGCATTTATTCCCGCCCCGAGTTTTCCTGCTGCACCATCTCAGAAAACTACCTCGCTGTGGGTCTGGAGTCACATATCGGCCAGACCGGGTAAAGGCGGCAGATTTCCTTCCCTAAAGGGGCATTAGTGAACTAGTTGGGTTTTTACACCAATCCAGTAGTTTCATGGTCACCGTTACTGACACAAGGTTTTTATTCCAGATTTATTTAATTATGGAATTTAAATTCCACAGCTGTTGTGGTGGGATTTGAACTCGTGTTTCGGGATCGTTAGTCCAGGCCTCGGGATTACTGGTCTAGTGACATAACCACCGTGCTACAGTTCCCATATATTATGAAAAACAAAGGGATACATTCCCAATTAAATCAAAACGTTATTATCCGTGCCGATAAGACACGCTGGGCTGGATTTTCGGCGATGCTGATCTCGGGGCGGTAATGGCGGCGGGGCGATAAAGTTAACGCCCGGGAACAGTTTGCGCCTCAGTCAGTAACATTCACCCGCTGGGCCCTGAGTGTGGGGCGGGGCCTGAGTGTGGGGCGGGGCCCTGAGCGTGGGGCGGGGCCCTCAGTGTGGGCGGGGCCTGAGTGTGGGGCGGGGCCCTGAGCGTGGGGTGGGGCCTGAGTGTGGGGCGGGGCCCTGAGCGTGGGGCGGGGCCCTCAGTGTGGTGCTGGGGGTGGGGCCTGAGTGTGGGGCAGGGCCCTGAGCGTGGGGTGGGGCCTGAGTGTGGGGCAGGGCCCTGAGCGTGGGGCGGGGCCCTCAGTGTGGTGCTGGGGGTGGGGCCCTGAATGTGGGTCGGGCCGCCCTGAGTGTGGGCGGGGCCTGAGTGTGGGGCGGGCCCCTGAGTGTGGGCAGGGCCTGAGTGTGGGGTGAGGGCGGGGCCCTGAGTGTGGGGCGGGACTCTGGGTGTGGGCGGGGCCTGAGTGTGGGACGGGGGCGGGCCCCTGAGTGTGGGCAGGGCCTGAGTGTGGGGCAGGGCCCTCAGTGTGGTGCTGGGGGTGGGGCCCTGAGTGTGGGCGGGCCCTGAGTGTGGGTGGGTCCTGAGTGTGAGCAGGGCACTAGGGGAGGCGTTACACACCTCTCTCAGGGCGCTAGGCCGGCTGGGCAAGGGACAATCCCCCCGAGCTAAACAGCCGGCCTCAGAGCGCCGTGCGAGGGGCCTGGGGGAAAACCTGAAAAAGCACCAAAAACATTGCCAATACATAGCCCACACCACCACAACATAAATCGCAAAAAACATAAAAGGAAACCAACCACACTGACCTGAGGTGGACATTACTGACCTCACTGCGGCCGTTACAGCTCGGACCGGCCGCTTTCCCAGGTGTTCCCAGCAGGGGGCGCTGCGGGGCATACGGATCGGGCGGGAGCCAATCATCGAGCCGGTGTCACACCCCGGGGGCGTTGCACACCGGCTCGCCTCCCCCGGGCGGTAATGCTCCGCGCCCCCTCGATACTGGCGCCGAATGTCCCGGCGGGGCGCTGGGAGCTGGCCGCACAGGCGCACGTGCTCACTGCCGCCATTGCCGCCCCTCTGGGGTGAAAACAAGGGCAACAAGGAACCGAAAATATGCCACATAAGGAGGTATTAGGGCAGATGACCAAAAGCTCGGTCAAAGAGGTCAGTTTTAAGGAGCGTCTTAAAGCAGGAGAGAGAAGTGGAGAGGCGGAGATGCTGAAGCCGGGAGTTCCAGAGCTTGTTGCACGGCCAACAAATAACAGGCATATATCGTCCAACACATTCTTTGTCATTAACGCTTCAGAAACGCCGCACAACAGATGTGCAAATTGGTGAATGGCGCCAGCCAAGACCCGACACATAAAACGAATGTTTGTTTTTGGAATGCTTTATGTTTCAGTAATCCCGCGGCCACCGGTCCAGGCCCTTAAAACTCACGGTACGATTGTTTCTCTTCAGTGTGCCGTGGTCGATGCTCGCCTGCGACGGTGAGACCATGTCCTGGCTGACGTCTGTCTGTCTCTGAGCGTGCATACCTCGCCGAACCAACCTCCGCCGGCTCGGCGTAGGTACTGGGCCACTCGGTGTGCCCTGCTCCAAGCCCCTCGGCCCCGCTACTTCCTCGGTGGAGGAAGAGGTGGCCGCAGGTAGATTGGACCCGTGAGTCCCCGAGTCCCCCTCCTCCACCTATTGGGTTGGTGAGCTGGCCTGAGGCTCGTCCATCCGATTCTCCTCCTTTGTGGTCTCCCCTCTGGTGGTGGGCTCCACTTGCAGCAGTACGGCCGACCCACCAGGGGGCTCCAAAGGTCTCCGATCGTCCTGGGCAGCGGGAAAACATAATATGGAAGGTGAGTAGAAGAGAAGGGGAGGCCCAGGGTGACATGAGAACGCTTAGGCTGCGCAGGCATATGTAGGAGGAGCAACACTACTGCATTAGATATCACCGACAGACGTTACAGTTAATTAACATGAACAGAATGTACAGAAACTGCATGGCATTATAACAACCTATCATGATCCTAGCATTAATTAGTTTACATTTGATTATATAATTCATATATTATACTCAAATAGCATTAACTCACATAACATTACCTGGGGTTTATAAATGACTTACTTACCGCCACAACCCGATCGGCACCACCACGGGTGGCCAAGCGATTATCGACCCCAAGGGCTGCGGCCCGCTCCTCGAGGTCCGTCAACTCTGCGGACCCCCTTCCCATGCGACGACACTCTGCGCAATTGGAAGATATCTTCTTCTGCAAAGATGACAAGAGCATGGTATAAGCTAATTGCCCGGGTATTAGTACGGAACATCCACAATTAACCATCGCCAATGCTTTTCATCAATGTCCCATTAACATTATATGTTATATGCTAAGACAGTTGGGATGCAATTCATCATCATATCATCATAGACAGTCCCTCGGAGTCGAGGAAGACTTGCTTCCACTCTAAAAGTGAGTTCTCGGGGTGACTGAACAGTCCAATACAGTAATTACAGACTCTGTCACAGGTGGGACAGACAGTGGTTGAGGGAAGGGGAGGGTGGGACTGGTTTGCCGCACACTCCTTCCGCTGCCTGCGCTTGCTTTCTGCATGCTCTCGGCGACGAGACTCGAGGTGCTCAGCGCCCTCCCCGGATGCACTTCCTCCACTTAGGGCGGTCTTTGGCCAGGGACTCCCAGGTGTCGGTGGGGATGTTGCACTTTATCAGGGAGGCTTTGAGGGTGTCTTTGAAACGTTTCCTCTGCCCACCTGGGGCTCGTTTGCCGTGAAGGAGATCCGAGTAGAGCGCTTGCTTTGGGAATCTTGTGTCAGGCATGCGAACAATGTGGCCCGTCCAGCGGAGCTGGTCGAGTGTGGTCAGTGCTTCGATGCTGGGGATGTTGGCCTGATCGAGGACGCTAACGTTGGTGCGTCTGTCCTCCCAGGGGATTTGTAGGATCTTGCGGAGACATGCAATTGATGCATGATTAACACATCTAAGTTCAGAAAAGCAATGTAATAAGATCGTGGATAGGAAGTAACGTGTGACACCGAGCTTACCCAGCTTACCATACTTATTTTCAATCTACAGCATCACAAAAGCAAAATACCGCGGATGCTGGAAGCTCGAATAAAAGCAGAGAATGCTGGAAATCTCAGCGGGTCGGGCAGCATCTGTGGAGAGGAAGCAGAGTTAGCGTTTCGGGTCGATGACCCTTCGTCAGAGCTGGAGAGTGTTCGGAAAGAACGGATTCTTAACAAGCACTGAAAGGGGGAAGGGAAGAAAGAACAAAAGGGAAGGTCTGTGATAGGTTAGAAGACAGGAGAGATTAGAGAGACAAAAGGGATGATGGCCCAAATTCAAATGATATACTTGATCAAACACGAGAGGGGAAACAGAAAGCAAAGAAGATGAACAAGGTAAAAGACAAACGGAAATCCCGGCTGAGGGAAGAGCAGAACTTGTTCAAGGTGGGCATTCCTGGAAGAGAAGTTGCTGTGAGTTAAACACTGAGACAGGAGCAAAATACCGCGGATGCTGGAATCTGGAATAAAAACAGAAACTGCTGGCAGGTTTACATTTTAAGTAATGAGTCAGTGCATGATTGCAGTTATTTAAGTTATTAAAGTTATTGAAGTGAGTACTTACTCTCACAGACGCAACAAGGTCATTCCAACGCTTGCGGCACTGGTTCTGCTCCCGGTAAACATGAGCGGCCGGTGATACCACCTCAGCAATCTCCGCCCATATTCATTGGTTATCACTGGGGGGCGGGGGGTTCCCACGACAACCCCGGGTTAATTGGCTCCACCTCGTTTCAACTTTGTGGACCAATCAGAATTGTGGACTCATCAGAAAAAGGCTTGGCCCTCTTCCTCCCTCCCACCTCAGCCACCTCAACCACATCACTCATCACTACTTCTGTGTTACAAATGTGTTATAAATTAATCATTTATCACAAGGATATTGGTGCATTGTTCTGCCTGTGACCACCAGGCCGTGTCACTGTCACACACAGGTAGTGTTTCCTTGTTTCACATTTCCATACAAAGACCATCTCTTTACACATACCTTTTCTACACAATTGCAGCAGGCATGAGCAAGGACCTGAAGCTTATTAAAAGACACACATTTCAATACAACAAACGTTACACGGGAGAAATGTTCAATTTGAACATAAGAAATAGGAGCAGGATTAGGACAGTTGGACTCTCGACCATTTAAGAAGATCATGGCTGATCTGATCATGGACTCAGTTCCACTTCGCTGCCCGCTCCCCATAACCCTTTATTCCCTTATCGCTCAAAAATCTGTCTATCTCCACCTTAACTATATTCAAAGACCCAGCCTCCACAGCTCCCTGAGGCAGAGGGTTCCATAGATTTACAACCCTCAGAGAAGAAATTCCTCTTCTCCGTTTCAAATGGGTGGCCGCTTATTCTAAGACTATGTCCCCTAGTTTTAGTTTCCCCTGAGTTGAAATATCCTTCCTGCATCCACCTTGTCGAGCCCCCTCATTATCTTATAAATTTCGATAAGATCACCTCTCATTCTTCTGAGCTCCAATGTGTATAGGCCCAACCAACTCAACTTATCTTCATAAGTCAATCCCCTCATCTCCGGAATCAATGCCGTGAACTTTCTCTGAGCAGCCTCCAATGCAAGTATACTCTTCTTTAAATACGGAGACCAAAATATGGAGTCCATTACAGGCAAAATGCCAAGCAAACCAGCAGCACACTGGCACCTTAACAGTGTCTCATCGGCCTACAGGCTTTTCTTAAAATAGATTTGCTGAGAGGATATAAACTTAAACCAGGTTTGCAGGCGTGATGCTCTATTCACATATTGAAGGTAGAAGAGATGCTGTGGGGTACATGCTAAGTCCAGTAGCTGAAAGTGATTAACAGACTGGGTTTATCATTACTGAGGTGAATGATCAGCCATGAATGGTGGTGCAGGCTCGAAGGGCCGAATGGCCTACTCCTGCACCTATTTTCTGTGTTTCTATGTTTCTATAACTTTTAAAATCTTCGAATATTCTGATTCTCCACTTGCTCTCTGCCTGTGTGTGTGTGTGTGTGTGTCTCTCTCTCCCTTCCCCCCTCCTCTTCTGCGCATGCGCAGGTGACCCCTGACCTCCAGAATCACGGGAAAAGTGAAGTGCTGAAAAAATACCCGCGCATGTGTAGAATAGCCGTTGTGAGGGACGCCGGCTTTGCAAAACGAAAAAGACCACTACCGCCCACTCACTTTCGCTATCGCCACCACCCAAAAAAATGGCAAAACTAGCGGTTTTTAAACTGGGCAGTATTCCGGCGGTTTTTAAAAGAGAGACATCCACGACTGCCGGGAATACCGCCCAGATATGGGCGACACAATCCCTTGATCACATTTTGGCTCCAGGTTCCCTCGTGAATGTCCGGATACATGGAGCCCCCACACTGTCTCGCTTGGAATTTAATCTCATGCATTCAACACCCTCGGCATATAGCGACATGTAAAATGATTTCCCCGCCTGCCCCTCCATCACGTGGGGTCTGAGACTGTGCCGCACTGTGCGTGGGAATAGCGCAGTCTTTAATCAGGCTCTCAGCGGGACGTTTCTTCCTGCTCTGCACTGGGGAACGTTCCGTCCGTGAGGCTCAGTAAGGAATAAAGAAAGACTTTAGCTTTCTATAGCGCCTTTCCCAACCTCAGGACGTCCCAAAGCACTTTACAGCCAATGCAGTACTTTTGGAGTGTAGTCACTGCTGTAATGTGGGAAACACAGCAACCAACATGTGCACAGCAAGCTCCCACACACAGCAATGTGATAATGACCAGATAATATGTTTAGTGATGTTGGATGAGGGATAAATATTGACCAGGACACCGCAGATAACTCCCCTGCTCTTCTTTGCAAAAAGTACCATGGGATCTTTTACATCCAACTGAGAGAGCAGATGGAGCCTCGGTTTAATGATTCATCTGAAAGAGAGCACCTCCGACACTGCGCACTCCCTCAGTACTGCCCCTCCGACAGTGCGGCGCTCCCTCAGTACCGCCTCTCCGACAGTGCGGCGCTCCCTCAGCACTGCACCTCCGACACTGCGCACTCCCTCAGTACTGCCCCTCCGACAGTGCGGCGCTCCCTCAGTACCGCCCCTCCGACAGTGCAGCACTCCCTCAGTCCTGCCCCTCCGACAGTGTGGCGCTCCCTCAGTTCTGCCCCTCCGACAGTGCAGCACTCCCTCAGTCCTGCCCCTCCAACAGTGCAGCACTCCCTCAGTACTGCCCCTCCGACAGTGCGGCGCTACCTCAGTACTGCCCCTCCGACAGTGCAGCACTCTCTCAGTTCTGCCCCTCCGACAGTGCGGCACTCCCTCAGTCCTGCCCCTCCGACAGTGCGGCGTTCCCTCAGTACCGCCCCTCCGACAGTGCGGCACTCCCCCAGTACTGCACCTCCGACAGTGCAGCACTCCCTCAGTCCTGCCCCTCCGACAGTGTGGCACTCCCCCAGTACTGCCCCTCCGACAGTGCGGCACTCCCCCAGTACTGCCCCTCCGACAGTGTGGCACTCCCCCAGTACTGCCCCTCCGGCAGTGTGGCACTCCCCCAGTACTGCCCCTCCGACAGTGCGGCACTCCCCCAGTACTGCACTGGGAGTGTCAGTCTGGATTATGCGCTGATGCCTCTGGAGTGGTATTTGAACCTTGTAACTCAGCGGACGAGAATGCTAGCGACTGAGCTACGGCTGACACCAGCCCCCTCCTTGTGCAAACCCTGATAGCACAATCCCCTCTTGTTGCAGTCCCATACATCAAACATCCTGCAGTACACTGACAGCAACACTCAATAACTCTGGAACCGCGTCGCTGTGCACGCCTCGAGTCCGCGGGCGTGTTCGGTTAACCAGTGGGAGGGCTGGATTCTCCGCGTTAATGGGGACCATATGGTTCAGGGTCTGTAACCCGCCAGGAAGTGGAGGGAGACTGACTCGAGCTTTCCTACAGCTGTAGTTTTGTTGTTTAGAGCCCCATTAACTCGGAGCAAAGGTTACTTTTTCAGGTTCTGTCTTTTTATTTATAGCCCTCCCATTTTAACTTGTAACTGTAGCGTGGGCTGTAAGTGGATATCCCAAGCCCCCATGGCCCAGGGGGCGATGTTACCCTCGGCGTTGTTACTCCACCGCACGGTTCAGGCTGGTTTCGGGGGGCTCCGCATGTTTAACTTGGCTTTGAAATGAATCACGACCTGTCACAGCCCTTCCCCCTCGTCTGCCCTCCGACCCCTTTCATTTCCTGCTGCTCCACAAGAAGTGGTTACTGATGGTTTTCTCCGAGGCTTGAAGTCACATCGCTGGGAGGACTGTGTGATTTTAGTGAGCTGTGGAACATAAGAACTTGGAGCAGGAGGAGTCCATGTGGCCCCTCGGGCTTGCCCCACCATTCAATTAGATCGTGTCTGTCAGCGGGTAGCACCCTCGCCCTCTGCATCAGAAGGTTGTGGGTTCAAGTCCCACTCCAGGGCCTTGAGCACAAAAATAATCTAGGCTGGCACTTCAGTGCAGTGCTGAGAGAGTGCTGCACTGTCGGAGGTGCCGTCTTTCTGATGAGACGTTAAACCGACGCCCCGTCTGCTCTCTCCGGTGGATGTAAAAGATCCCATGGCACTATTTCGAAGAAGAGCAGGGGAGCTATCCCTGGTGTCCTGGGGCCAATATTTATCCCTCAATTAACATGACAAAAAAACAGATTATCCGGTCATGATCACATTGCTGTGTGTGGGAGCTTGCTGTGCACAAGTTGGTTGCTGTGTTTCCCACATTACAACAGTGACTACATTTCTAAATAAGTCCTGCATTCCTTTCTTCCTTTCTTTCATCTCAGTCCTAAATGGCCGACCCCTTATCCTGAGACTGTGACCCCTGGTTCTAAACTCCCCAGCCCAGGGAAACATCCTCCCTGCATCTACCCTGTCAAGCCCTGTCAGCATTTTGTATGTTTCAATGAGATCATAGAAAATAGGTGCAGGAGTAGGCCATTCGGCCCTTCTAGCCTGCACCACCATTCAATGAGTTCATGGCTGAACATGCAACTTCAGTACCCCATTCCTGCTATAGAAACATAGAAAATAGGTGCAGGAGTCGGCTATTCGGCCCTCTCATGCTTCTAAATTAGTGTGCACAGCCTCTCACATGGTCCGATCGAGGGACCAGCGATAGGAGTTGAACACACGTCGGCCCCAATGGACAAAGCCAGATTGGTGGGTGGGGCATTTTTAAAACCCAACGTGCTAAGCTAATGCAGATTAAATCCCGCCTTGTTAAAAACAAAACGAATTTGCAGGGTGTGAACGTTGCCGCAAGGCCGTCCTTTCTTGCGGGCCTCAATGTCTTACTCAGCCTCTTCACAGGGTCGCTAAGAGACAGCCCCGTTGGTGTGGGATTGGAGTCATCTTTTGGCCTAGACTGGGTAAGGACGGCAGGTTTCCTTCCCTGAAGGACACGAGTGAACCCGTTGGGTTTTTGATAGAATCATAGAATGATACAGCGGAGAAGGAGCCAATGGGCCCATCGTGCCTGTGCCCGCTCTTTCCCATCGCCCTGTAAATGTCCTCCCTTAAAGTATTTATCCAATCCCCTGTTTGAAAGTTACTATTGAATCTGCTCTCACCGCCCTTTCAGGCAGCGCGTTCCCGATCACAACTCGCTGTGTAAAAAATGTTTCCTCATCTTCCCTCTGGTTCTTTTGCCAATTACCTTAAACCTGTGTCCCCTGGTTACCCACCCTCCCACCAATGGGAACAGATTCTCCTTATTTACTCATGATAATGAGCACCTCTATCAAATCTCCCCTCAACCTTCTCTGCTCTAAGGAGAACAACGCCAGCTTCTCCACACGACTCAAGGTCGCTCATCCCTGGAACGATTCGCGTCAATCTCCCTGCACCCTCTCGAGGGTCTTCATGTCCTTCTGAAAGTGCTGTGCCCAGAATTGAACACAATACTCCAGTGATTTATTGAGGTTTAATTCATGACAACCTGACAATGTCATGGTCACCTTCACAGATACCATATTTTCACTCCAGAACTACTTAGCAATTATATTTGAATTTAAGTTCTCAAACTTCCTCAGGCGGGTTTGAACTTGTGTTCGAGCTGGATTATTGCAGTCCAGTGAATAATCGCGATTACGCACAGCAAACTACTGCGGAGGCTGGAGTCTGAAATGAAAGCAGAGAATGCTGAAAATACTCAGCGGGTCGGGCAGCGTCTGTGGAGAGAGAAACAGAGTTCATGTTTCAGGTCGGTGACCCTTCGACAGGTCACTATGCTGCTGCACCCGAGAGATTTTCTGACTCAAAGGTGAGAGAGATATCAACCGAGACACGGCTGAATTGAAAGTGAAGAAAAAGAAGTTTGGAAGGAATTTTTTTTTAACCGTTAAGTGATGTTTACGTCAGTGAGCAATAACATAAAACTGGAATTATATTCAGTACGGTCTCAGGATGATCTCGGCAGTCACTCTGGAGCTGATCACACTTTAATATTTGCCTCCAGAGTACTTTCTTACAGGCAGCTAGCCTTAATTCACTGCAATTATTGGAGCTAAAAATGTTTCTCATGTCTCAATGCTACATGCGAGTGATTACTATTAATCATAAAGCCTCCCTAACTGCCTGTCTGACTTACAAGGAAGCAGAGAGATGTCAGAGAAAATCATCACTACATTGCTCACCAGCCTCATCTTCTGACTCCGGAGGGGTTCAGCTACAGAAAGCGGGGGGCGTGGGAATAGAACCATAACGGTCAGAATTTCCCGGGCTGGTAGCAGGCGCCATCGGAGGCGGGGCGGGTGGGAAAGTTGGTATTTTTTGGGAGGGGGTCAGGCACCCTCTATCATCCCGTTCCCATGCAGCTCTCCCACAGGTCAGCCGTGGTTCTGTGGGCAGCACTCGTGCCTCTGAGTCAGAAGGTTATGGGTTCAAGCCCCACTCCAGGGACTTAGAAACATAGATAGAAACATAGAAAATAGGTGCAGGAGCAGGCCATTCAGCCCTTCTAGCCTGCACCGCCATTCAATGAGTTCATGGCTGAACATGAAACTTCAGTTCCCCCATTCCTGCTTTCTCGCCATAACCCTTGATCCCCCGAGTAGTAAGGACTTCATCTAACTCCCTTTTGAATATATTTAGTGAATTGGCCTCAACTACTTTCTGTGGTAGAGAATTCCACAGGTTCACCACTCTCTGGGTGAAGAAATTTCTCCTCATCTCGGTCCTAAATGGCTTACCCCTTATCCTCAGACTGTGACCCCTGGTTCTGGACTTCCCCAACATTGGGAACATTCTTTCTGCATCTAACCTGTCTAAACCCGTCAGAATTTTAAACGTTTCTATGAGGTCCCCTCTCATTCTTCTGAACTCCAGTGAATACAAGCCCAGTTGATCCAATCTTTCTTGATAGGTCAGTCCCGCCATCCCGGGAATCAGTCTGGTGAACCTTCGCTGCACTCCCTCAATAGCAAGAATGTCCTTCCTCAAGTTAGGAGACCAAAACTGTACACAATACTCCAGGTGTGGCCTCACCAAGGCCCTGTACAACTGTAGCAACACCTCCCTGCCCCTGTATTCAAATCCCCTCGCTATGAAGGCCAACATGCCATTTGCTTTCTTAACCGCCTGCTGTACCTGCATGCTAACCTTCAATGACTGATGTACCATGACACCCAGGTCTCGTTGCACCTTCCCTTTTCCTAATCTGTCACCATTCAGATAATAGTCTGTCTCTCTGTTTTTACCACCAAAGTGGATAACCTCACATTTATCCACATTATACTTCATCTGCCATGCATTTGCCCACTCACCTAACCTATCCAAGTCACTCTGCAGCCTAATAGCATCCTCCTCGCAGCTCACACTGCCACCCAACTTAGTGTCATCAGCAAATTTGGAGATACTGCATTTAATCCCCTCGTCTAAATCATTAATGTACAATGTAAACAGCTGGGGCCCCAGCACAGAACCTTGCGGCACTCCACTAGTCACTGCCTGCCATTCTGAAAAGTACAAAACAATCTCAATCACAAAACAATCTTAAACACAAAACAATCTCAGCTGACACGCCCAGTGCAGTACTGAGGGAGTGCCGCACTGTTGAGCGGGGCTGTCTTTCAAATGAGACGTTAAACTGAGGCCCCACCTGCCCTCTCATGGGTGGATGTAAAAAATCCCACAACACAATGTCAAAGAAGAGCAGGGAAGTCCTCCCCGGTGTCCTTGAGCAATTTTCCCCCCCACAATCCACATCACTAAAACAGATGATCTGGTCATTATCTTATTGCTGTTTGTGGGAGCTTGCTGTGCGCATATTGGCTGCCGCGTTTCCCACATTACAACAGTGACTACACTTCAAAAAGTGCTTCATTGGCTGTAAAGTGCTTTGAGACATCCGGTGGTTGTGAAAGGCGCTATATAAATGCAAGTCTTTTTTTCTTCCTTTTTCTGTCAGCGCGGACCCGGACTGAACGGCAGAGGAGGGTGAACAATTGAAGTCATTAGTAGCTTGTTGTCAGACCCTTAAGAGTGGTTTTCAGCTTATTTTTTAAAATTTAACTGCGTGGTCACGGTAAACACGCAGCTCAGGAACCACGTCTGTCAACCTGAGGCGGGAGTTCAATGGCTATTGCTCCAGCTGATTAGTTGACAACATCAAATGTACAGTAAAAGCTCCCACTTGACAGAGATCACTTTTCTCAGGCAGAAGCTTTTGCTCAGGCCATTCCCAGCACAGATTATGCAAGCTGCATGTCTTTTCAGCACAGTCTCCATCCAGTGTTACCTGACTGGAAGAACCTCTCTCACCAGTGACAGATTGCTTCTGTCATCTCTACTTCACCTGCCATTTATTCCGTCAGCATGGCTGTCGTTTATACTGCCCTCACCTCGGTCCTCACAATCCCACCACGGTCAGCCCCAATACCAGCAGCACCAACAACAACACCATGAACCTTCTCCGCAATCACCTGATACCGCACAGGACACAGGGCATCGGCACCCGACCACATTGCTGCCTGGGAGGCCAGGGATGGCCTCACCATGGCCACATTTACTTCACTTGACACTGTACACCCTGACTGCCACATGATGCACCACCATGTTGGCACCACCCCACACCAGCTCCATAAACCATCCCCACAATGCCCAAGCGATTCCTTTCACTCACCACCATTGCTGGAGGTACCGTTAGGTCTCACTAAGCCACTTACAAAGGTGCCCACAAATCTGTCCAACACCAGAAATCATTGAAAATAAAGATTTTTATGTTTGACAATGCATTAATGGAAACTTTACATAAACATTGTCTAAATCACCCAAGTGCTTACCCTTGTGTGTTGTTAGTTGGACTAGGATGAGTGTGAGGGGTGGCTTGTGAGATGGGGATGTGATAATGTAGAGAGAGAGGGCTGGGTGGGGGTGCACGGTCAGTTGGTGTGAGTAAGGATGTGCAGGAGTAGGGTAGGGAAGGCAGAGTGATGGGGATGTGATGAGAGGCACAGCAGGATGAGGTTGAGTGGGGCTTTGCAGTAACGTTTCCTGATCTACTGAGATCACTGAAAGGTTTGTGTCACTGCATGGGAAGGGAAGAGAACCTCCCTGTGTGCTGTGACTCACTCCATAAACATCTGTAGGGAGTGACGGGAGAGCCTGGGTACAGCCCGGCCCCTCTGTGCTGATCGTCAGTGTGTGCAGCACCTCGATGCTGTAGGACACTGACAGCACGATGTTACATTGACCTTCAAATCTCATGTGGCCATGGCCCCTTTAAATATCCTGACTGAAAACACGTGATTAATGACATCACCAGACCCGCACCATTTAATTGGACCGGGTATTGCACAGGGTGGGCTTAATAGCGGCTATTAAGGAAAAGTATTTTTCAGCAGCTGGGGTCATGACCCGCCGTGGTCAGTGCTTATCCCAGACCCGCCCAGGTAGGCACGATTCCGGCCATAGAATCTCACAGCATAGGAGGAGGCCATTCGGCCCATCGAGCCCGTGCTGGCTCTGTGACAGAGCGATCCAATCAGTCCCATTCCCTACCGGTCTTTCCCCACAGCCCTACCATTTTTTCCTTTGTAAGTATTTATCCAATTCCCGTTTGAAAGTCACTATTGAATCTGCTCCCACCGCCCTTTCAGGCAGCGCGTTCCCGATCACACCAACTCGCTGCGTAACAACATTCTCCTCCTCTTCCCCCTCTGGTCCTTTTGCCAGTTACCTTAAATCTGTGTCCCTCTGGTTACCCACCCTCCTGCCCCTGGCAATAGTTTCTCCTTATTTACTCTACAAAAACCTTTCATGATTTTGAACACCTCAATCAAATCTCCTCTTAACCTTCTCAGTTCTGAGGAGAACAACTCCAGTTTCACCAGTCTCTCCACGGAACTGAAATCCCTCATCCCTGGAACCACCACCAAGATTGAACAGCGTTAGACAGAGCACAACATGAAGTGATCACAATCTTGAGATCAGAGGCTTGTGGTGGAAGATTTTGACTTTGTGCGATTGTGTAAAACAGGTCAATTGAAACCAGTGTCAGCTGTGGCTCAGTGGGTGGCAAAGTGGACCACTTCCCATACCTCGGGAGCCGACTGTCAACAAGGACAGACATCGACGACGAGGTCCAACTCCGCCTCCAGTGCGCCAGCGCAGCCTTTGGTTGTCTGAGGAAGAGAGTGTTCGAAGACCAGGACCTCAAACGCCACACCAAGCTCATGGTCTACAGAACAGTGGTGATACCCGCCCTCCTGTATGGCTCAGAGACATGGACCATGTGTACAGCAGGCACCTCAAATCGCTAGAGATGTGCCACCAACCCTGCCGCAAGATCCTGCAAATCCATTGGTAGGGTAGGCGCATCAACATCGGTGTTGTCGCTCAGGCCAACATCCCCAGCATCTGACCACACTGACCACACTGACCACACTGACCACACTGACCACACTGACCAAACTGACCACACTGACCACACTGACCACACTGACCACACTTGACCACACTGACCACACTGACCACACTGACCACACTGACCACACTTGACCACACTGACCACACTGACCACACTCGACCACACTGACCACACTGACCACACTGACCACACTGACCACACTCGACCACACTGACCACACTGACCACACTGACCACACTCGACCACACTGACCACACTGACCACACTGACCACACTCGACCACACTGACCACACTGACCACACTGACCACACTCGACCAGCTCCACTGGGAGGGCCACATCGTCAGATTGCTCGACACTAGACTCCCGAAACAAGCGCTCTACTCTGAGTTCTTACACGGCAAGCGAGTCCCAGGAGGGCGGAGAAAATTCTTCAAGGACACCCTCAAAGCCTCCTTGAAAAAGGGCAACCCCCCGCAAACAGCGGAAGGAGCGCACGACAACCCAAGCCCCCCACCCACCCGCCCGTCTGTCCCACCTGTGACAGAGACTGTGGGTCCCGCATTGGTCTCATCAGTCACCTGAGAACTCAGTGTTAGTGTGGGAGCAAGTCATCCTCGACTCCGGGGGACTGCCTGAGAAGAGAAGAAGAGTGGGCGGCACTCTTGCCTCTGAGTCAGAAGGTTGTGGGTTCAAATCCCACTCCAGGAACTTGTGCACATAAATCTAAGCTGACACTCTGAGTGCAGTACTGAGGGAGTGCTGCCCTGTCGGAGGGGCAGTACTGAGGGAGCGCTGCACTGTCGGAGGGGCAGCACTGAGGGAGAGCTGCACTGTCAGAGGGGCAGTACTGAGGGAGTGCCGCACTGTCGGAGGGGCAGCACTGAGGGAGAGCTGTACTGTCAGAGGGGCAGTACTGAGGGAGTGCTGCACTGTCGGAGGGGCAGCACTGAGGGAGAGCTGCACTGTCAGAGGGGCAGTACTGAGGGAGCGCCGCAGTTCAGAGGGGTAGTACTGAGGGAGTGCTGCACTGTCGGAGGGGCAGTACTGAGGGAGTGCTACACTGTCGGAGGGGCAGTACTGAGGGGGTGCTGCACTGTTGGAGAGGCAGTACTGAGGGAGTGCTGCACTGTCGGAGGGGCAGTACTGAGGGAGTGCTGCACTGTCAGAGGGGCAGTACTGAGGGAGCACCGCACTCTCGGAGGGGCAGTACTGAGGGAGCGCTCACTGTCAGAGGTGTCGTCTTCCCCATGAGACTTTAAACCGAGGCCCCGTCTGCTCTCCCAGGTGGATGTAAAAGATCCCACGGCACTATTTCAAAGAAGAGCAGGGGAGTTCTCCCCGGTGTCCTGGGGCCAATATTTATCTCGCAATCAACATCACTGAAACAGATTATCTGGTCATTATCACATTGCTGTGTGTGGGAGCTTGCTGTGGGTAAATTGGCTGCTGCATTTCCTACATTAGAACAGTGAGTACACTCCACAAAGTACTTCATTGGCTGTAAAGCACTTTGGGGCGTCCAGTGGTCGTAAAAGGTGCTATATAAATGCAGGTCTTTACAGCTCGCTGCATAAAACAATGTCTGCTGGCATGACGGTGGAGGACCAAGAACGTTTGTAGCACAGCAGGAGATTATCCAGCCCATTGTATCTGTACCAGCTCTCTGCTCCATCAATCACTAGCTAATCCCCCTGCCCCACTCACTCCTCATAACCCTGTACCTTCTTCCTAATTCAAATATTTATCCAATTTTCTCTGAAAGGCTGCAGCCGTCTCCACCAACGTTCCCGTTAAGCTGCACGGACGTGCTCCGACCCGCAGCTCCCGAGCCGCCAGCTCACCGGCTTCCAAATGGAAAAATGTCCCAGCCGCAAAATTAGAGGGGAACTTGGTCTCCACCCTCAGCAGTTGGGATGGAAAGCATCCCATGATCCAACCACATTCGTACAAAGTGTCGGCTCCGTGAAAGAACAGTTGTGCCCAGTCCCATATCTCAAGTCGCTGGAGATATATCACCAACGATGTCTCCGCAAGATCCTGCAAATCCCCTGAGAGGACAGGCGCACCAACATCAGTGTCCTCGACCAGGCTAACATCCCCAGCATTGAAGCACTGACCACACTCGATCAGCTTTGCTGGGCAGGCCACATGGTACACATGCCAGACCCGAGGCTCCCTAAGCAAGTGCTCTACTCGGAGCTCCTTCACGGCAAGCGAGCCCCAGGTGGGCAGAGGAGACGTTACAAGGACACCCTCAAAGCCTCCCTGATAAAGGACAACATCCCCACCGACACCTGGGAGTCCCTGGCCCAAAGACCGCCCTAAGTGGAGGAAGTGCATCCGGGAGGGTGCTGAGCTCTACGAATGTCAGCGCCGCGAGCATGCAAAGGTCAGGCGCAGACAGCGGAAAGTGCGTGCGGCAAACCCCGACGAATGTCTGTCCCACCTGTGACAGAGTCTGTGGCTCTCATGTCGGACTGTTTGGGAGTGGAAGCAAGTCTTCCTCGATTCCGAGGGACTGCCTATGATGATGACCCTCCGTGTTTTGTCCGTAATTCTCTCAGTGCCTCATCCTCAAATTCCCTTGCAACTCCTTTTTAAAGTTATTGATGGAGTCCGCTTCCACCACTTTTTCAGTCGAGCTTTCCAGATCCCCACAACTCTCTGATTTTTTATTTATTCGTACTTGGGATGTGGGCGTCGCTGGCAAGGCCGGCATTTATTGCCCATCCCTAATTGCCCCTTGAGAAGGTGGTGGTGAGCCGCCTTCTTGAACCGCTGCAGTCCGTGTGGTGAAGGTGCTCCCACAGTGCTGTTAGGGAGGGAGTTCCAGGATTGTGACCCAGCGACGATGAAGGAACGGCCGATATATTTCCAAGTCAGGATGGTGTGTGACTGGGAGGGGAACGTGGAGGTGGTGGTGTTCCCATGCGCCTGCTGCCCTTGTCCTTCTAGGTGGTAGAGGTCGCGGGTTTGGGAGGTGCTGCCGAAGAAGCCTTGGCGAGTTGCTGCAGTGCATCTTGTAGATGGTGCACACTGCAGCCAGGGGGCGCCGGTGGTGGAGGGAGAGAATGTTGAAGGTGGGGGAGGGAGTGAGTGTTGAAGGTGGTGGATGGGGGGCCAATCAAACGGGCTGCTGAGTGAAACAAAATTCTCCTCATCTCTTCTCTTGATCTTTTTCCAATGGTTTGAAAAGGATTATTTAGAATTCAGGAGAAACTTCTTTACCCAGAGAGCGGTGAGAATGTGGAACTCGCTGCCACAGGGAGGGGTTGAGGTGAATAGTATCGATGCATTTAAGGGGACAAAAAGAAAATACTGCGGAGACTGGCAATCTGAAGTAAAAGCAGCAAAATGCCGGAGACACTCAGAAGGTCAGGCAGCATGTGTGGAGTGAGAAACAGAGTTAACGTTTCAGGTGAGTGACCTTTCATCAAATTCTCGCCCATGAGTTATACGTTTCCTATTTTGAAACACATTATTTAACGCTCGTCACTAATTACATGGACAGCTCGGTGCTGGAAAGTAACATTTATTTTCATAAAGTTTAACTAAAAATAACTTGACTGGGATGTTCCAAGATTGACTGTGACTGAACAGCCTGGGGCTTTTTTCTCTAGAACAGGGATGGCTGAAGGGGAACCTGAAAGAGGTCTTAAAAACTATGAAGGGGTTTGACAGGGTGGATGTAGAGAAGATTTTTCCAATTGTGGGGAGAAGAACAAAACTAAGATCCATCAATATCAGACAGTCACTAATAAACCCAACAGGGAATTCAGCAGAAACTTCTTTACCCAGAGAGGGGTACGAATGTGGAACTGTCTACCACAGAGAGCGGTTTCCTGGGTAAATCGCATAGATGCCTTTAAAAGGGAGGCTGGATAAACAGATGAGGGAGAAAGGAATAGAAGGATATGGTGATGGGGTGAGATGGAGAGGGATGGGAGGGGGCTGGTGTGGAGCATAAACCCCGGCACGGACCTGTTGGACCCAATGGGCTGTTTCTGTGCTGTACATCCTGTGTATCTATCACGTGGTGCATCTCCTGGCTCTGATCACCCCTCTTGTTCTCCTTTCTCCTCCTCTTCTAGGGACTCCCTCGGGTCCTGTGCCAGCGTGGTAGGCAAGCCCAGATTGGATGGATGGAAACGGAGGTGTGATAGGCACTGGCAGCTCGCCCCCGTTATTACAACGAGGTCTGAGGCCTATTTCTGGCCGAGCCTCGGGACTTCTAGTTGGTGGGCGCACACTGGAAAAGTGTCGCCATAGAATCGTAGAATCATAGAATCATAGAATTATAGAATTATAGAATTATAGAATCATAGAATCAAAGAAACGTAGAATTATAGAATCAAAGAATCAAAGAATCATAGAATCATAAAATCATAGAATTATAGAATCATAGAATCATAGAATCATAGAATCAAAGAATCGTAGAATTATAAAATCATAGAATCAAAGAATCGTAGAATCATAAAATCATAGAATTATAGAATCAAAGAATCATAGAATCATAGAATCAAAGAATCATAGAATCAAAGAATCGTAGAATCGTAGAATCAAAGAATTATAGAATCATAGAATCAAAGAATCAAAGAATCATAGAATCATAGAATCGTAGAATCATAGAATCAAAGAATCATAGAATCAAAGAATTATAGAATTATAGAATCGTAGAATCAAAGAATCGTAGAATTATAGAATCGTAGAATCGTAGAATCAAAGAATCAAAGAATTATAGAATCATAGAATCATAGAATCAAAGAATCGTAGAATCAAAGAATTATAGAATTATAGAATCATAGAATCAAAGAATCGTAGAATCATAGAATCAAAGAATCATAGAATCAAAGAATTATAGAATTATAGAATCATAGAATCAAAGAATCGTAGAATTATAGAATCGTAGAATCGTAGAATCAAAGAATCAAAGAATTATAGAATCATAGAATCATAGAATCAAAGAATCGTAGAATCATAGAATCATAGAATCGTAGAATCAAAGAATCAAAGAATCGTAGAATTATAGAATCATAGAATCAAAGAATCAAAGAATCGTAGAATTATAAAATCATAGAATCATAGAATCAAAGAATCAAAGAATTGTAGAATCAAAGAATCAAAGAATCAAAGAATCGTAGAATCATAGAATCATAGAATCAAAGAATCGTAGAATCAAAGAATCAAAGAATCGTAGAATCATACAATCAATCATAGAATCAAAGAATCAAAGAATCGTAGAATCATACAATCAATCATAGAATCAAAGAATCAAAGAATCAAAGAATCATAGAATTATAGAATCGTAGAATCAAAGAATCAAAGAATCAAAGAATCGTAGAATCATAGAATTATAGAATCAAAGAATCAAAGAATCAAAGAATCGTAGAATCATAGAATCGTAGAATCATAGAATCAAAGAATTATAGAATCATAGAATTATAGAATCAAAGAATCAAAGAATCAAAGAATCGTAGAATCATAGAATCGTAGAATCATAGAATCATAGAATCAAAGAATCATAGAATTATAGAATCATAGAATTATAGAATCGTAGAATCAAAGAATCAAAGA
Source organism: Pristiophorus japonicus (assembly GCF_044704955.1). Taxonomy (NCBI): domain Eukaryota; kingdom Metazoa; phylum Chordata; class Chondrichthyes; family Pristiophoridae; genus Pristiophorus; species Pristiophorus japonicus. The sequence continues at coordinate 190,482,791 of NC_091989.1, forward strand.
ATCAAAGAATCGTAGAATTGTAGAATCGTAGAATTATAGAATCATAGAACCATAGAGTCACAGAAACTTACAGCATGGAAGGAGGCCATTCGGCCCATCGTGTCCGCACCGGCCGACCAAGAGCTACCCAGCTTAATCCCACTTTCCCGCTCTCGGTCCGTAGCCCTGTAGGTTACAGCACTTCAGGTGCACATCCAGGTAATTTTTAAATGTGGTGAGGGTTTCTGCCTCTACCACCCTTTCAGACAGTGAGTTCCAGACCCCACTGTAATGTACATAGCTGTGATTATGCTCACAGGTTTGTGGAGCTGTTGAGTTGGGAGTGGCTGAGCCAGTCACATGATGTGCACAAGACTCAATAAAACCCCAGTCAGTTGGGTTCGGGGATCCACGATGGGGCAGGTGGTTATGAGCCTGGTGAATGAACTGATAATGTGTCGTGTGATTGTTAAACCTTTTGCTAATAAACCAACTAGTTCTTAATGGCGATGTGTTGCTGTGAATTCCTAAGCAAAGAACCCATGAAGCAAATGCAATATACCCACCACCCTCTGAATGAAAAACGTTCTGCTCAACTCTCCTCTAAACCTCCTACCAATTACTTTCAATCTGTGCCCCCTGGTTGTTGAGCCCTCTGCTAATCGAAACAGGTCCTTCCTGTGCCCTCTATCCGGGCCCCTCCGCATTTTAAACACCTGATTGTCAGTCATGCTTTGGAACACAAGCCGTAACCAATTTCTCCCCCATGATCATTCTGCATTCACCGTGGCAAAACTCTTCCTTGTTTCCGAAACCTTCACAAAATCTCCTCTCTGCTCCAGCGGAGATAGTGCCAGTATCTTCAAGTCTGGCGCGCACTCCTCCCAAAATAAATCAATGAAAGATGTTTGTAATTGAGCAGCTGCCCGGAATCTGTGCAAGGACATCAGTTGCTTGATGTTGTTGTTGGAAAATAGTTTTTTTATTTTTATTTTATATATTTAAAAGAAATGGTGAGGTTTACAATCTTTTATGGATTTCTCCATCTGGTAATCTGCTGAAAGATTAGAAGGTCTTCAAAATAGAAACTGGGCCACAAATTCCAAAATGAGAGAGAATTCCAGTCACCCGTGACTTGCCTTCACTCATTACAAGCATCAGCTGCTCCAGAATTTGACCACTGACTCCTCTCCCGCACAAAGTCTTGTCAACCCATCTACTCCCAACATTAACTGCTTCTCCCGTGAATCAGCAAATTAAACTTAACCATCCTGGTTCTCAGTTCCCATGACGGCCTCACTCAACCTTACTTGGGACTTCTTCTCCAGCCCCCATCCCAACCCACACCCTTCGCTCCAGACAACCTCCTGTGACCCCCACAGTCCTTCAGTCTTTCAGCCCTAGTGTCCCATGTTGCCTTCCTGAACGTTCAAAACCCCTCCCTCTGTGATCATGCTTTGGAACTCGTTCCTAAACTTTATTTTCCGTCTTTCTCAACTGCATGACAAAGTGCTCTCAGATTCAATTCTCACTTGAGGAGTGCACTGTCAAAGTTGACCCATTGGATCAAACCAAACAAAAGGGGGGCAGAAATTCGGCCGTGCCACAGTTGGGCGGTGTGCTGGGCAGGTGGTAAATGTTGAGCCGGCAAATGGTTTGTGTCTGCCGCCGTAAAATTCACCAGCTGGGCCCTGAGTGTGGGGCGGGACCTGAGTGTGGGGCGGGGCCCTGAGTGTGGGGCAGGACCTGAGTGTGGGGCGGGGCCCTGAGTGTGGGGCAGGACCTGAGTGTGGGGCGGGACCTGAGTGTGGGGCAGGACCTGAGTGTGGGGCGGGGACCTGAGTGTGGGGCGGGGCCCTGAGTGTGGGGCGGGGACCTGAGTGTGGGGCGGGGCCCTGAGTGTGGGCAGGGCCCTGAGTGTGGGGCAGGACCTGAGTGTGGGGCGGGGCCCTGAGTGTGGGGCAGGACCCTGAGTGTGGGGCGGGACCTGAGTGTGGGGCGGGGCCCTGAGTGTGGGGCAGGACCCTGAGTGTGGGGCGGGACCTGAGTGTGGGGCGGGGCCCTGAGTGTAGGGTGGGACCTGAGTGTGGGGCGGGGCCCTGAGTGTGGGGCGGGGCCCTGAGTGTGGGGCGGGGCCCTGAGTGTGGGGTGGGACCTGAGTGTGGGGCGGGGCCCTGAGTGTGGGGCGGGGCCTGAGTGTGGGGCAGGACCCTGAGTGTGGGGCGGGACCTGAGTGTGGGGCGGGGCCCTGAGTGTGGGGCGGGACCTGAGTGTGGGGTGGGGGCCTGAGTGTGGGGCGGGGCCTGAATGTGGGGTGGGGCCCTGAGTGTGGGGCTTGGCCCTGAGTGTGGGGCGGGGCCCTTAGTGAGGGCGGGCCCTGAGTGTGGGCGGGGCCCTGAGTGTGGGCAGGGCCCTGAGTGTGGGCGGGGCCCTGAGTGTGGGTGGGGCACTAGGGGAGGCGTTACACACCTCTCTCAGGGCGCTAGGCCGGCTGGGCAAGGGACAATCCCCCCGAGCTAAACAGCCGGCCTCGGGGCGCCCTGAGGGAGGCCTGGTGGGGGGAGTAACATTAGAAACATTCCCAATACATAGCTCACACCACCACAACATAAATCGCAAGAAAAATTAAACCAACCACACTGACCTGAGGTGGACATCACTGACCTCACTGCGGCCATTACAGCTCGGACCACCTGCTTTCCCAGACGTTCCCAGCAGGGGGCGCTGCGGGGCATACGGATCGGGCGGGAGCCAATCATCGAGCCGGTGTCACACCCCGGGGGCGTTGCACACCGGCTCGCCTCCCCCGGGCGGTAATGTTCCGCGCTCTGTCAATACCGGCACCGAGTGTCCCGGCAGGATGCTGGGAGCTGGCCGCTCAGGCGCACGTGCTCACTGCCGCCATTGCCCCCCTCCGGGGTGCTAAGAGGAGCGGCAGAAGACTGAAAATCCAACCCCAGATTGGAAGTTACGAGGGAGGTTTTGTGAGACCCTGAAGCTGCTGCCAGAACCTCGCACTCAGCCTGTGCAGGCCTGCGACTTTCCGATACGTGTTGACTGTGTGCAATACTCTGCTACTGACGGCAAGGGAACTCATGTAGCTAGTCCTGCTCTCAATTAGGGTTCAGCTATTGCATCTCTCCTCAGGAGTCAGAAGGATTGTGAGGGTCTATGGAGCGTCCTCCTCCGTTTCGGATGCCTCCAAAAGTTTGTTGCCATCCTCCGCCTGCTCCACGACGACATGAAGGCCGTGATCCTGACCAACGGATCCACCACAGACCCAATCCATGAACGGACCGGGGTCAAGCAGGGCTATGTCATCGCCCCAAACCCTCTTCTCAATCTTCCTCGCTGCCATGCTCCACCTCACACTCAACAAGCTCCCCGCTGGAGTAGAACTAAACTATAGTGGGAACCTGTTCAACCTCCTTTGTCTCCAGACCAGATCCAAGGCCGCCCCATCCTCTGTCATCGAGCCACAGTACACGGACGACGCTTGCGTCTGCGCAAATTCCGAGGCTGAATTCTAAGTCATAGTCAACATCTTCACCAAGGCATACAAAAGCATGGGCCTTACACTAAACATCCGTAACACAAAGGTCCTCCACTAACCTGGCCCCTCCACACAGCACTGCCCCCAGGTCATCAAGATCCACGGCGCGGCCCTGGACAAAGTGGACCACTTTCCATACCTCGGGAGCCTACTATCAGCAAGGGCAGACATCGATGATGAGGTCCAACACCGCCTCCAGTGCGCCAGCACAGCCTTCGGTCACCTGAGGAACAGAGTGTTTGAAGACAAGGACCTCAAATCTGGCACCAAGCTTATGGTCGACAGGGTTGTAGTGATACCCACCCTCCTGTATGGCTCAGAGACGTGGACCATAGACAGCAGACACCTCAAATCGCTGGAGAAATACCACCAACGCTGCCTCCACAAGATCCTGCAAATCCCTGGGAGGACAGACAGACCAACATCTGTATTTTCGATCAGGCCAACATCCCCAGCATCAAAGCACTGACCACACTTGATCAGCTCCGTTGGGCAGGGCCACATCACCCGCCTTCCCGACACGAGACTCCCAAAGCAAGCGCTCTACTCGGAACTCCTACATGGTAAGCGAGCCCCAGGTGGGCAGAGGAAACGTTTTAAAGACACTCTCAAAGCCTCCCTGATAAAGTGCAACATCCCCACCGACACCTGGGAGTCCCTGGCCAAAGACCGCCCTAAGTGGAGGAAGTGCATCCGGGGAGGGTGCTGAGCACCTCGAGTCTCGTCGCCGAGAGCATGCAGAAACCAAGCGCAGGCAGCGGAAGGAACGTGCGGCAAACCAGTCCCACCCTCCCCTTCCCTCAACCACTGTCTGTCCCACCTGTGACAGAGACTGTAATTCCTGTATTGGACGTTCAGTCACCTGAGAACTCACTTTTAGAGTGGAAGCAAGTCTTCCTCGATTCCGAGGGACTGCCTATGAGGATGATTCAAGCCTCACTCCAGGAACTTGAGCATATAAATCTCAGCTGATATTCCCAGTGCAGGCTGAGGGAGTGCTGCACTGTCGGAGGTGCTGCATTTTGAATGAGACGTTAAACCGAGGGCCCGCCTGCCCTCTTCGATGGATGTAATAGATCCCATGGCACTGTTTTGAAGTTATTCTAATCCCTCCAGCAACATCACTAAAACAGATTATCTGGTCATGTTTGCTGTGCACAAATTATGTATTGCGTTTCCCTACCTTATAACAGCGACGACATTGCAAACAAACGGTACTTCATTGGATGTAAATTGCTTTGGGAAGTCCTGTGGTGAAGAAAGGGGCAACCTGGGACATAGGAACAGGAGTCAGCTATTCACCCCTTCGAGCCTGCTCTGCCTTTCAATGAGATCACGGCTGATCTGTGACCTAACTCTATATTCCCGCCTTTGGCCCATATCCCTTAAATCCTTTGGTTAACAAAAAGCTATCAATCTCCGATTGCTGAGGGAGCGCTGCACAGTCGGAGGGGCCGTCTTTCAGATGAGACATTAAACCGAAGTCCCGTCTGCTCTCTCAGGTGGACGTAAAAGATCCCATGGCACTATTTTGAAGAAAAGCAGGGGCGGTCTTCCCAGTGTCCTGGTCAATATTTATCCCTCAACCAACATCACAAATAAACAGATGATCTGGTAAATATCAAATTGCTGTTTGTGGGAGCTTGCTGTGCGCAAACTGGCTGCCGCATTTCCCACATTCCAACAGTGGCTACACCCCAAAAGTACTTCATTGACTGTAAAGCACTTTGAGATGTCCGGTGTTCGTGCCAGGTGCTATATAAATGCAAGTCTTTCTTTTGATCCTTTGCCTCATCTGGCACTTTAACCAAAAACTTTTTTCCTTCCATTCAGGTGTCAAGGATCATAAACGTGAACAACTCTTTTTACCAACGCCCCTCCGGAACCTTCTTCCCCAACACTTCCCTCTGATCCCATCCCTTCTTCCAATCTCACCCCCTGCCGTGTTTTCACTATGCCCTCTGACCTTCCCCTCTCTGACCCTGAACGATCAGTCCTCAGCAAAGGCCTGAGCTCCATTGCCTTACTCCCCCACCTCAATGAATTTCGAGCTCGGCACGATGCTGAGCTCTTTCTCCGCTGCCTTCGCCTCCGTTCCCACTTCTCCAGCCAGGAGTCTTCCCCCCCGCCCCCTGCACAGCTGATTCTCTCCCGTTTTCAGAATTCTCGCTCTACCTGGACCCCTCCCTCTGGCCCCTTACCCTCTCTCGACCTCTTCATTGCAAACTGCCGACAGGACATCGGGCGTCTCAATTTCTCTGCTCCCCTCACTCACTCCAACCTACCTCCCTCTGAACTTGCAGCACTCCGCTCGCTCAGATCCAACCCCAACCTTGTCATCAAACCCGCTGACCAGGGTGGTGCTGTTGTTGTTTGGTGAACTGACCTCTACCTTGCAGAGGCTGATCGGCAACTCTCTGACACCGCCTCCGACCTCCCCCTGGACCATGACCCCACCACCGAACATCAAGCCACCGTTTCCCAGACCGTCACTGACCTCATCTCCTCTGGAGATCTTCCCTTCACAGCGACTAGCCTCATAGTTCCCCAACCCCACACAGCCCACTTCTACCCCCTACACAAGATCCACAAACAGGACTGCCCCGGTAGACCCATCGTTTCAGCCTGTTCTTGCCCCACGGAACTGATTTCTTCCGATCTCGACTCTATTATTTCTCCCCTTGTCCACTCTCTTCCCACCTACATCCGCGACTCCTCCGATCCCCTCCGTCACTTTAACAGTTTCCCGGCCCCAACCGTCTCCTTTTCACCATGGACGACCAATCCCTCTACACTTCCATCCCCCACCAGGGCGGCCTGAGGGCGCTCCGCTTCTTCCTCGAGCAGAGGCCCAACCAGTCCCCATCCCCCACCTCTCTCCTCCACCCGGCTGAACCTGTTCTCACATCGAACAACTTCTCCTTTAACTCCACTCACTTCCCCTAAATTAAAGGTGTTGCTATGGGAACCCGCATGGGTCCTAGCTATACCTGCCTTTTTGTGGGATATGTGGAACATTCTTTGTTCCAGTCCTACTCTGGTCCCCTCCCTCACCTCTTTTTCCGGTACATTGATGACTCTGTCGGTGCCGTTTCCTGCTCTCGCCCTGAACTAGAAAATTTCATTCACTTTGCATCCAATTTCCACCCTTCCCTCACCCTCACATGGTCCATCTCCGACTCTTCCCTTCCCTTCCTCGACTTCTCTGTCTCCATCGACCAGTATCCACTATAATCCCACTGACTCCCACAGCTCCCTGGATTACACTTCCTCCCACCCTGCACCCTGTAAGGATTCGATTCCATTCCCCCAGTTTCTCCGTCTCCATCGCATCTGCTCTGACGTCGTCACCTTTCACACTAGTGCCTCTGACATGTCTTCCTTTTTCCTCAACCGAGGATTCCCCTCCGCCGCGGTTAATATGGCTCTCGACCGTCTCTCTGCTCTCACCCCTTCCCCTCCCTCCCAGAACCACGGCAGGGTTCCCCTTGTCCTCACCTTTCACCCCACCAGCCTCCACGTTCAACGGATCATCCTCCGCCATTTCCGCCACCCCCAGCGTGATCCCACCACCAATCACATCTCCCCCTCCCCTCCCCTCTCAGCGTTCCGAAGGGACCACTCCCTCCGCGACACCCTGGTCCATTCCGCAGTCACTCCCAGCACCCCCTCCCCTTCCCACGGCACCTTCCCGTACAAGTGCAGGAGATTCAACACCTTCCCTTTTACCCCCTCCCTTCCCACTGTCCCGGGCCCCAAACACTCCGTCCAGGTGAAACAGCGATTTACTTGTACTGCTTGCAATGTAGTATACTGTATTCGCTGATCACAATGTGGTCTCCTCTACACTGGGGAGACCAAG